>NW_020212932.1:8883-23043 GCF_003070985.1 Temnothorax curvispinosus
GCGACTTTTTCGCAAAATAAAGTATTCTCTGCTTTACCAAAAAGACTCCAATTTATCAACAATTTACTGGTTTAAATGTTGTGTTTTGGTAAAACAGCGACTTTTTCGCAAAATAAAGTATTCTCTGCTTTAACAAAAAAACTTCAATTTATCGACAATTTACTGCTTTAAATGTTGTGTTTTGGTAAAGCAGCGACTTTCTCGCAAAATAAAGTATTCTCTGCTTTAAAGAAAAACGTAATATTAGTCGTTTATGCCTCTCAGTACTTAAAATAACTGCTATATTTTCGAAACTTTTTTTGTTTATAACTTTTTAATAAAAAACGAGCGACGGCTAAAACCTTCTGAAGGTCACTCAGGAGGGTGACCTTGACAACATATGTCAAGGTCAAGGTCATCGGAGGTGCTTCCCCTAAACTGCATAATTACCAAAAAGATTAAGGTTTGGGTACCTTCCTCACAAAAACGTCTTGTAAGCCCTACGGGGAAAGGCAATAAACTACTCATACATACAAAAAGAGATTAACCGCAGAAATGATACATATAAAAGAGCAAACTAATGGTATAAATTTAAATAAGGACACGGAACTACTAAACAATGCCTATTTTGATATTTTGAATCGGTTATCTTAAATGTTCTGTTAATAAACAATGATCATTTACTGTGCCCTTGCGATGCGGGTATTGTCTCAGTCGTCTGTTATCCTTCGCGACGAACACACGCTTTGTGAAACGATGGAAGGAATTCACCCTAGTTCTTTGTTTCATCGACCGCTTATGTGAGTCCGTTTATATAAGGCTAAACTCGTTTTAATCGAATTTTCGTTTTGGTTCTTATGTAAGTTTTAACTCTAATATAGTTGTCACTAAGATGGTCTGGGGACAAAGGATCTTACATCTATGCGGGTTTCATGGGCGCATAATAAGTGTCATGCAGCGAAGGAAACGACCGATTCTGCGTGTAGATTGACGAATAATTCTTTATACTTCTGACTTCAATGACTGTCCAATTACTTGGGTGAGACCGTATTAATGAAAATTGTGGCGTTGAATCGAATTGATTCGTTTTGTTCGTAGAATAATGCGATATATTATAATGCGTTTTTCTTTATAATTTTTTTTATTGTTCTGAAGAAGGCCAAGTAAGGCACGAAACGTAAACAAGTCTGTATACTATTATTGAATGTATTAAATATTTTTCTAACATCTGGTAATAGCTCGAAATTGGCCGATTGTAAATTATTTAGCTGTTGCTTTGTCGAGCGAATATTTTGTTAATTTTAAACCTACTTCCATCAAAATCTCAAAAAAAATTTTTTTCACCATCACAAAGCTTCCTCCTTAAGCCCGAACTACATCTATCGTAATGTTCACCGTAAGCGATTGTAAAGAGTACGTTTCTTGTGCGTTGACTCACGTTACGTTACGCTACTTGACCATACGAGAGTCTTGTGCGGTGGCTGCTCTAAAGCAAAGCACACACACTTTTCGTAACAGTAACAGTAAAGTTTTGACGAATTGCGTTGCCAATTCTTACTTCTACGGTTACAGACGGCCGAATCGAGCAACGCGATTGGTCGAAACCTTACTGTTACGTTCTACGAAAAGTGAATGTGCCCTGCTTAACGCTCGTTGTAAGTACCAGATAAAATAACCAGAGTTGGGTTATTACGTCACATGCTGAAATCGTCTAATTAGAACCTAGAAGTAGAGCTTGTGACGTCATAACTTGTAACGGCCTGATTTTATCGAACGCGGACTGGTTTACAGGATCGGGAGTTCGATGACAGGCCCAGAGACAGTAATCAATTTGCCATGTGACAGTAACATACGCTTTATTCAAAACTATAATAAACTATAATATACAATACTCGGGATTCGGTATTACATACAAACTGGACGCGGTAGATTACAGTGGCCGGTAGTGCCGGTGCAACGCGACGCGGTATACGAAATATCGGGACTCGAGTCTTCGCCTCGAGATGCGGTACGCAGAGGCGGGAATAACGCAGCGCGGTATTTGACAGAACGGAGTCCGTCGCGGTATAAAGGTATAAGACGATACGGAACGCGATATATTACATACGGAATGCGGCTACAGATAGACGATAACGGAACGCGGTATATTACATGCGGAACGCGGCTACAGATTAATACATACAGTAAGATATAAGATGATAACGAAACGCGGTAGCTTACATACGGAACGCGGGTTATTACGTACGGAGCGCGGTATATTACATACGAAACGCGGCTACAGCTATCAGAACGCTGTATATGATGCACGGGTAAGGTAGCGCGGCATATTGCATCGGAGGATGGCGGAATCCCGGGATCACGGTTGTGAGAACTCTCGCGGCGAGGCCGAGCACGCTCGACCCCACGGTACCGTGGTCGTCGGGGCAAGTATCAGGGAGCTCGGGAACACTCTGAGAACCCTCAGTCGAGAACCAGAACTCTGGACCTCGTTGTGCGTGTTGCCCTAGGATTCGGAAGGTATCTTCGTCAGGAATGGCGGAAAGCCGTGGTAAAGACGAAGTGTTTCTTCGTCGAGCGCACCGGCTTTTTATACCGCTCGGCGCGGTGAGCTTGGCAGGAGGGAGGCCGATCGTCAGGCGACGGTGCGGTGGTGGGAGCGGCGCGATCCCGCGTGCTCGCTTCGGCGGGGATCGGCTCGCTTCGGCGCTCGTCGGCGTCGTGCGGGAAGGCACCGGTGCGGCGGATTGTCCGCGCACACGGTGCGTTTTAAGCGTTTAAAAAATGTGGGCGCACCGCGCCCTGTCTTCGCCCGACGGAGAATCGGTCGGGCGGCTTCCGGCGGGTGGTAGCCGGGGACGATGCCTTGTTGTAAGGGGCGCATCGTTACAAACTCAACTCGAGTTGTCTTGAAACCCGACCCAGTCGAAAATGCTATAGAGCCAGCGGCACATGAAGCATGTTTTCCGGCTGGATTGCTTGCACAAATACTTCGTACCTGAGGTAGAGCGCCGCACACTTTGTTTACGATTGTCAGGCTAAAATCTAAAAAAATATTTAAAAAACCCGAAAATAGGACATCGATAAATAATTTCTAGATATCGTGACAAAATCACCTGCAAAACCCTGTCTCAATCGGAAGGACGGTTCATTCAGAAGTACAGCTCTCTGAACTAGTGTAGCCGGTTCAGCAATAGAAAACGGACCTTATGTGTGCAATGTTGCTTGTGCGCAATAATGTCGTGTGTGCATTTGTCGCCTAATTTTTTATTTGTGCGCAATAGAGCTTGTAGGCAATCGACTTGTAGGCAATAATTTTTGTGCGCAAACGAATTGTTGGCAAATGAGATGTTGGCAAACAACACTGTAAGCAATCGATTTGTAGGCAATTGGGACCCTTCCCATTTGTATTACCTCAGAAAATAACTTTCTATTCCAACCCAAGTGGTAGTAGCGAGAGGGTTCCGATTGCCTACAAAACGATTACCTACTGTGTTTGCCAACATCTCATTTGCCGCCAATTCGTTTGCGCACATAAATTATTGCCCACAAGTTGATTGCCTACAAGCTTTATTGCGCACAATTAAAAAATTAAGAAACAAATAGACGTTTGCACACAAGCCGCATTGCACACATGATATTATTGCCTACAGATCGATTGCCTACAAGCACTATTGCGCACAATTAAAAAATTAAGAGACGAATGGACGTTTGCACACATGAAGTCCTTTTTCTATTGCTGAACTGGCTGCATTAGTTCAGAGGGCATTAGTTCAGATGTACTTCCGAATAAACCATCCTTCCGATTGAGATAGGGTTTTGCAGGTAATTCTGTCACGATATCTAGAGATTATTTATCGATGTCCTATCTTTGGTTTTTTTACTAGTTTTCTAGATTTTAGCCTGACAATCATAAACAAAGCGTGCGACGCTCTACCTCAGGTACGAGGTATTTGTAACGTGTTCTACATATAAATGTTTAATTATTTATAAAAGTAAAAATATTTTAATAACAATTTAGCAGAAGGTACGATTTTATCATATTTCTTCTATAGAGACGCTCCTGAGGCACAGCATGACGTGCGCGATCGGCAGCTCATCGTCGAGCCTCGAGCGGCAAATATTGGCGGAACCCATTGCATCTATGCATATGTTATGGTCAAAGCTCGAAACGCGGCATTTGTAGGATTGACCGGTCAATTCTGCAGAATATCCAAACGTCTTCATTAAAGCAGTTTCTAGGAATAGGCTGGGAGTTATAGCATTTTCGACTAGACCGGGTTTCAACCCAACCCGAGTTGAGTTATGACGTCACAGGCTCTACTTCTAGGTTCTAATTGGACGATTCCAGCATGTGACGTAATATCCCAACTCGGGTTAAGTTGAAACCACGCCCAGTCAAAAACGAAACGCTGTTAGATTAGTTTTTTATGCGGGGGAGGGGCTATGCGCAGGCGGAGCCCCTTCCCCGCCGATTTGTATACTGTCTACACACACACATATCAGCAATTAAATTATTACAAATCTTTGACAAAAGGTGCGATCCACTTGGTGCTCCAAACGCTCTTGAAAACATTTTATTCTTGTTGTTTATCAAATGTTAAACAAGAATAAAATAATACTCATTTGAAGAGTTTGAAACGTCTAGTGCATCGCAACTTAAGACGCTTGGCCGTTTGGCAGAATTGATTACCCAGACAGCACAATATCCAAAATCGGGATATAAGACGTTTTTTAGACATCTTATGTCCCGCTTTTGGACATGTGTGCTGTCTGGGCAGTCAATCCTAGGATTGCCTGCGTTTTGGAGACAAAAATTTCTTAAACTCTATAGTCGAGTTAGTATACTATCAATAAACTAACGAAGTTTCTTACAAACACATTAGAAATAGCTAGAGACAAGCTCCGCAATAATTTCAATATATGGCCAAAAATATGCTTCACATATTACCTTACTTAAACCTGCTTTTATAAAAAAGTTTTTTTATGTGCCCAGAGCTTAAAGGTCTATTTAGACAAACTTGCATAGCGCATAAACATAAGCATAAGAAAATTGATTGGTCCATATACATGTGCACAAAGAAATAGGCCAATCCATTTCTTTATGCACCTATGCAAGTTTGTCTGGATTGACCTTAATTGATTAATTCTTAGAGCCACCGCACAAGACTCTCGTATGGTCACGTAGCGTAACATAACGTGAGCCAACGCACAAGAAACGTATTGGTTACGGCCGTTACGACGTTATACGTTTCTTGTGCGTTGATCTACGTTACGTTACCACGCGAGAGCTTATGCGGAGGCTCTTACGATACGTCTTATCTTATTGCTACGACAATTTTTGTACGGGAGTCTTGAGTCCGTTTTGAGTCACACTACGTATTACGGACGCGGATTGGATTGAGATTGCGGATCGCGAATCAGAATTCAGCCAATCACGGATGAGCTGCTCGTCTAAGATTGGCTGAATTACGATCCGCGGTTAGATTCCGATAATTCTGGCGCCTTAATTTGATGATGGTTTCTGGTAGTACTTTTAATGCTGAACAACAAATTATATAGGTCTTATAGGGCTAACTGCTCTGGTTTTCGAGATATACAGTGTTAAAGTTAAAAATAAATAATATGAATTTTTAAATAACTAGAACATTACAAGCGCGCGCTACGCGCGCGCCATTTAGCTTTTTTTCTATATTATTACACAAAACAACATTTGCAACGCTATTGCTCTTTAATAATAACACATTAAGAAAAATTTAACGGTATATACAACGGTATACATAACAACATGACTTTCAAATGACTTTGTACAGAAAAATCTTTATTTTAATTAATTTCATGTTTTTTTTCAACGATATAAATACACTTTGAATAATTAATTAAAAACATATAAAAATTAGATATGAATTTTCCGTAACATCTATTAATGCTCGTATAATGGTCTTACTTTTCATTATAGCCTTAATTAAAAACCTAAAAAAAAAAATACGTACAATTTTTATATACAAAATTTTTAACATGCTTCTTATCTCTTTGATTACGGAAGTGAATTCTTAACTCTCCGGCCCCGCCTCTCTCTCTCTCTCTCTCGTTCTCTGTTTCTTTCTTCTTCTTTTTCTCTGTCTCTCTCGACTTTTCTTCTTTTTCTTTTAGTTGTCATCTTTAACTTTGTCATATCCAATCATGGAGAACGAAGAAATTACGAACACACACGCTATCATCATCTTCATCGTCGATGAATTACGCACAATATACGTTTAATTATTATTTTAAGGCTTACCTCTCTTCCTCTCCTTTTCTCTCTTTCTCTCTCTCTCTTTCTTTCCCTCTCTTTTTCTGTCTCCTGCTTTACCTCTTGTCCGTCACTTTTAACTTTATCATCACATCTAATCGCGGAGAAAAATCATTACGAAGAAACATGTTATCACCAACTTAGGGCCGATATCACAGTCTCCGATTAACGTGATCCTCCGATTAAACTCACTCTTCGTCTCTTTCTAGGGGAACAGTTAGAAAGAGATGCAGAGTGAGTTTAATCGGAGGATCACGTTAATCGGAGACTGTGATACCGGCCCTTAGGGCCAGTTCCACAAACGTCGGTTAACTCTTAACCTTAGGTTAACTTACTCTTCGTCTCTTTCTAAGGGGGACGTTAGAAAAAAACAAAGGCTAAGTTAACTTGAGGTTAAGAGTTAACCGACGTTTGTGGAACTGGCTCTTAATCGTCGACAAGATACACACAATATAAGTTTAATTATTATTTTAAGGCTTACCTGCCTCTCTTTCTATTTTTCTCTTTCTTTCGCTGTCTCTTTCTTTCGCTGTCTCTTTCTTTTCCTCTTGTTCATTATCTTTAATTATATATGCAATATTTAATCGCAAAAAATAACAAAATCATGAACAAACACGCTATCATCATCTTCATCGTAGACAAGTTGCACACAATATAAGTTTAATTATTATTTTAAGGCTTACCTCCCTTTCATTTTCTCTCTCTCACCCTCTCTCTCTACCCCCCCTCTCTCTCTCTCTCTCTCTTTCTCTCTGTCTTCTCTTTTTTTCTCTCTGCCTTTTTCGACTCTTTTCAATCCAAACACATGATAATCAGAGGGAGCAAGGTCAGGGCTATATGAGGGATGATTTAAGATCTGAAATTCTAGGCACTTAGCATCCTAGGCATCCACCGTGCACACAACTTGTGATACTTGAGAATCTCCGTGACAATAGTACGAGATACGTTCTCTAAGAATGTATTTACTCTGCGCGGGAGTTTGAAATGCCTGCGGTATTTGTCTCGTGAAATATGAAATTTCAATTTTTGCTCTGTTACTTTTTAAAACATTCTTATTCATTTTTTTTTGTCTTTTTTCTCTTCTATAAAATATGTACTGTGAAATATGAGAGAGAGAATAATATTATACTATAATTAATATAATCTAATATACTTTTAGTTTATAAATTAGTTTTTATATCAAGAGACACGGTAGTGTCTCGTGCCAAGTACACGCGGAGCGAGACCGACCGTGACTCTTTTACGCGACGCGACGGGTTGCGAGTACCCGAGATGTTGAGATCTCGATAACGAGTGAACGGATCAAGTTCTAAGTAGGCTTGATCGATAGCTTGGGGTCCAATTAGGGGGGGGGGGGATTTCTCTTATAATATTCCGCTACGTGCCCTACGAGCGGAGATATTACGACGCAAAGTCTAAATGTGAAAATTTTAATATCCTTTAACTTCAACGTGCTAATATGTAATTTATAATAATATCAAAAAAGGATAGCATATTGACTTTGCAAAAATTTAAAATTAGTAGTATCTATTTTTAATTCTTCTTTTTTAATATTTGCAATTGTACATAAAATTATAATCAATTATAAGTATTACCATATACATTTTATAAAACTATTGTAAAATTTATAAATTTAATTACCTATGCATCTAACTTTAATATATTTATATTTTAAGATATTAAAAATTACCTCTTTTATTAATTTCTACCGCTACTGCAAGTTTTACCTTTTACACTTAATCATCCATTATATCTTGTTTTTTTCGAAGACAATCAATACTGTAATGTAGATGAATAATATAATATCCATGATGTAGTACATTAAAGTAATTAACAATACATATATATACATATCGTAAAGAACCATATACTAATTTGTCTATAAATACAATAACAAACAAACTTATTTACTTTATAAAATAATTTTCAATAAATATTTGGCACAAGTAAGGCTCACACAGAAAAATACAGAACATAAACAGTATAATTTAAGCAGTAAGCGGATCAGTCAATTCTTTCATCTTTTGCCCATGTTTATTCACTCTCCTATTCTTTTCCTCTTTCCTTCTTTCTTTTAAACTTTTTTTTTCTTCCTTCTTTCGTTATTTTACTCTTTTCTTTTTTTAATCCAAATACTTTAAATCTCATATTATGTTGTAGATCCATCTATGTATAAGATATAACCTTATACAGTATCGTAAAACATTTGTATATGTTGTACACAAAACATGTCATAAGCAATGTTAACAGGTGGGAAACAAATACTTCTCACTGAAAATAAAATATAACACAAAGTATCATTCTTAAAAAATTAAGAATAATAAAAATTATAAAAAAGTAAAAACGTTTTATAAAACTTATCTGGAAAATAATCTTGAATACATTCAAAAAGAAAAGAGAAATAATTGTTGAAAAGAGAAATGTTTGTAGCAATAAATGCTAAAATATTTAAATGTTTAAATGCTTGAATACAATGCATGAAAAATGTAACGTTGTATAACAACATGACTTTTAAATGACTTTATACAAACAAATCTTTTTATTTAAATTGATTTTATGTCTCGCAAAGATATAAATACATTTTTCATAATTAATTTAAAGTCTCAAAAAATAAATTTAATAAATAATTAATTGAAAGCTTCAAAGAATGAAAGAGAGAAACTATACATATAACTTATTATATACAAAGTTTTTAATATGCCTATTATCTCTTTGATTACAAAGGTTGATTAATTCTCAACTTTTCTCTCTCTCTCTCTTTCTCTCTCTCTCTCTCTCTCTCTCTCTCTTCTTCCCCTTTCTCCCCCTCTCTTTCTTTCTTTCTGTCTGTTTTCTACTTTTTCCCTCTCTTGTCCGTCATCTTTAACTTTGTCAAACACATCTAATCACGGAAAAAAAAAATTACGAATGAACACAATATCATCATCTCCATCGTAGACGAGTTACGCACAATATAAGTTTAACTTCTTATTTTTATTATTATTTTTATTTTTATTTTAAGGCTTACCTGCCTTTCTCTCTCTCTCTCTCTCTTTTTTTTCTCTGTCTTCTTCTTTTCCTTTTCATTTTTAACTTTGTATAATAATATCTAATCACAAAGAATAAAAAAATTATGAACAAACACGTTATCATCTTTATCGTAAATGAGTTACGCACAATATAAGTTTAATTATTAGTTTAAGGCTTACCTCTCACTTTTTCTCCCTGTCTCCATCTCTTTCTTTCTCTTTTTTGACACTTCAATTTGCACACACTGTCTGCACTGAGCGCACACATGCGTATATATGCTGTCTCTTTTCAATATTTTCAAACGTTATCGGGTTTCAAGATTGCCGGCCATGCATATATTTCTCTCTCTATATACGTATCTTTATATAACCTTATGTAGTAGTAATTTTACTACTGTTGTGTGCACAAAACATTTGTACACAAAACATATTGTTATAGCAACATTTATGAAAACCGTTAATATAACTGAAATAAGAAGATAACACAAAGTATCTTATGTAAAATAATAAAATACTAAAAATTATAATAAAAACATTATATACAATTTATCTAAAACTTATCTTAAATTTTTTTATAACAACCGTTCACAGACGCGCGCTGCGCGCGCGTTATTTAGCTTTTTATTAAATTTTATACTTTTTATTATAACTTAACTTTTAACTACTATTTGATTTTTACTACGTTACACTATTATAGTGTGTGTATAAACAGTACACACGTAAGTGAGGGAGGGGCTACCGCATCTCCCCCGAAATTGAATATATCTTATGCTAAGCACAAATACTGTTATGCTTTACGTAAAAAATGTACACAAGAACACGCATACCTCGAGACAAAAACGTAAACAACGTAAGATATTTCGAGGTCTACCCTCTCTCTTTTGACTTGAATATAGGGCGAAACAAGGTTTATCATTGTTACGGTTCGTGTTTTCAACTTTTCACGCGAACCGAGGTTCACCCCCACCTCCCCCCTGGTTTCGGGGGAAGTGCGGTAGCCTTTCCCTCACTTACGTGTGTACTGTTTATACACACACAATTAAAGTATTATTTAAAAATTCATATTTTTTATTTTTAACTTTAACACTGTATATCTCGAAAACCAGAGCAGTTAACCCTATAAGACGTATATAATTTTTTGTTCAGCATTAAAAGTACTACCAAAAACCATCGTCAAATTAAGGCACCTGAGTTATCGGAATCTTGCTCGATCCGCAATCCGCAATCCCAATCCGATCCGCGTCCGCAATACGTAGTATAACACGGGCTTTAAGGCTCGTTCGGGGAGCGCGCGCGTTAAGACCCTTGCACAATGGGCGCGTTCAGCTGAACAAACTGCTCAGTAGCAATCGAACGTGATTGACTCTTACTTTTAGACCCAACAAATCAGCGTAGCGTGTTAATAAGACGACACTCAATAGTTATGTCTGCTGAACGCAGCCATTGTCAGGCAACAGGCAAAGGTCCATATGCGAAGTCCATATATGGACCATGTAGCCTGAACTCTCAAAGTCAACATTGATTTGACATTGCGTCAATTGTAAAACCCCACTTGTGCTACTAAGCTGACCCTTTTTCAATTCATAAAAAGGTTAAATTTAAAATTAAAAAAAGTATGCAAATTAGAAACTTGCACATTGCTTCTTTATCATTATAGATCGCTATCATTGCTCCTATTTTATTTCGCTCATGTAGCTTCTTCTATGAGGAAGCCAAACTAATAAATACTAAAATAATTATTCATCAAATAAAATACAAACTTCCTCATAAGAGGAGCAAAATAAAATAGGAGCAATTGTAGCGATCTGTAATAATGAAGTTGCAAGTTTCTAATTTGCACACTTTTTTGAATTTCAAAAGATTAATAATTTGTTCAATGTTGTTTCAATATTGTAACAACATAAAGGATTAATGTAGAAGACTCAACATAGATTCAACGTTAAAAAGATATTTATACTTTAACATTCAACATATTGCAACGTCTCAGCAATGTTGTTTCAACTTTTTGTGCTGTATGGGTCTGCTGTTTGTTATTAAAAAATGGATAAAACCCGGAACACAAAACAATTATGTCAGATTGTTAGAAATCGTATAAATTCGTCTAAATCGTATAAATGTATATAATCTTTGTCCAACAAAGATTATATACATTTGACGGTAAATCATAAAATAAATTTTGTCAATCCTGTGACTGGTGCACACAACACACAAAACGCATGAAAATATTCGCACTTGCACAAATATTCCTCGTTATGGAATGCGAAAAGAGCAGAATAGGTATAGAATATTCAGCCGAATTCTTATTTTGTCGGTGTTATAATTATAATTGAACGAATTGACACTTTTTTAATATAATGGCAAAGATGTATCCCATATCTGAAAATTAATTAGATCTGTTAATAATTAATAATAATTTGTTAATATTGCCTCTCCGCTCATACATGCACTGTTTCCACATACATAGATCACATCTGTGTGTGAGTGTGTCTTTCAGTACTAAATATAATATTACACAATTGTACAATTACAATAATAAACGGGCTTTCTAACACATAAAATTGTGTATATACTTTTCAATATACCAACTATTCTCTGCTTTAATAAAAAGACTATTCAATATACTAACAATTCGCTTAAACTTTCTTTTTTTTGTTAATAACTTTTTAATAATCAACGAGCGACGGTTATAACCTTCTGAAGGTTATTCAGGAGAGTGATTTTGACAACATATGTCAAGGTCATCGAAATTGGCAAAGTCGATCTTAAAGTAAATAATTACCAATCTTTCCTTTCAGAGAAAAATATATTGCTTTGTATTTTGCATTAAAATATCTTATTGTCACATTTCTTTCAAGACTTAATTACGAATTCGTCATTACTTACCTCAGAAAGGCGTAATCGTGTTCCTCGTACTCTAGGGCCATCATCGGGAGGTGTGAGCAAAGCTACAGATGTAACAATAAGAGCTAGGACTGCGACGATCACAAGCAACGCTATTAAAATCCCACGCCAGTTCCTTTGATTTGGATTGGTTGAAACTAGCTCCTATCACAAAGGTCTTTACTAACGCTAATGTCAAATATGATAAAGTTATTATACGAGTATGTACTATCAAGCAATCAAGCAATGCGGTAGCATCGCGACTTCAGGTACATGACAAAGTGATGGCCACATGACTGTTATTGCATAAACGTTTTGACGTTATCAAGTTTATCCAGAATTCTTATGTAAAAAAGTTTAGAGAAATATTTCAGAAACAAAACCAGCTTTCAAAAATTTAAGGCCATTTTTCTAATAAAATGTCAACGTAAGCTTTCCATTGCGACAAGTCTAAAAAAATCGATGAATCCGGGAAAAAATATCTCTTATAATGTCTTATATGCTCATATAAGAAGCGATCTTATACGCTCATATATGTATATACGCCGTACTTAAAGAAAACTCGGAAAAAAAATTATATATAATTATATATAATGATCATATATATAAATATGTACATATGTAAATATATATAATCATATATAACCATATATAGTCAATATATATTAAAAAAAAACTGTTAACTTTGATAATAAAGCATTGATAAATTAAAATGTATATTTTTTTCAAAAGCTGTAGAATCAAAAGTGAAATGATTTATTCCATATATTATAACTTTCCGGGAAGAAAAGATTATATATAATCTATATATATAAAATAGAATGTTTGTATGTATGTTCTTTATACACTCTTAAACTATTCGACCGAATTTTTACCATAATAATATAAAATAGGGGTAAAATTTTCCGGGGAGTGTTATAAAGCGTATAGTTTTTCATTACCGATTTTTTTGGAAACCGGTATCCGAAATTTTTCCAATTTTCAGGAAATAATTGACCGAATCTTAAAAAATTGTATATAAAACAGGGGTAGAATTTCTCGGGGAGTGCTATAAACTATATAGTTTTTCGTTATCAATTTTTTTGAAACCGATATCCGAAGTTTTTCCAATTTTTCGGGAAATAATTGACCGAATCTTAAAGAATTGTATATAAAACAAAAGTAGAATTTCCCGGGGAGTGCCATAAAATATATAATTTTTCGTTATCGATTTTTTTGGAAACCGGTATCAAAAATTTTTCAAATTTTTCTGGAAATAATTGACCGAGTAGAAAAAGATTGGTTACGACATGTTTAATCCATGAACACTCCTTATATTTGTTCACAATAAGGATACTGAAACATAAATGAAGTCGTTTTAAGAAAAACGACTCCCGGGCGAAGCCCGGGTAACCAGCTAGTTATCTATATATATAAGTACCGGATGTCTGCTGTCCGTTTGTCAGTCTGACCGCGAACTACTCATTCGTTAGTGGACCGAATTTTTACGAAAAATATATGAAGTAGGGGTAGAATTTCCCGGGGAGTGCCATAAAGTGTATAGTTTTTTGTTACCGATTTTCTGAAAACCGATTTTTCTAATTTTTCGGAAAATAATCGACCGAATTTAAAAGAATTATATATGAAACAGAGGTAGAATTTTCCGAGAAGTGCTATAAAATGTATAATTTTTTGTTACCGATCTTTTTGGAAACCGGTTAAAAAATTTTTCGGAAATTAATTGACCAAATTTTAAAAAATTATATGAAGTAGTGGTAGAATTTTCCGGGGATTGCCATAAAGTGTATAATTTTTCATTACCAATCTTTGGGGAAATCGGTATCAGAAAATTTTCAAATTTTTCGGAAATAAATTGACCGAATCTCAAACAATTGTATATGAAGTAGAGGTAGAATTGGTAAATGTTTACAATTAGGGCCTGACCTCCGATGACCTTGACCTTGACATATGTTGTCAAGGTCACCCTCCTGAGTGACCTTCAGAAGGTTTTAGTCGGGGGTCGCT
>NW_020212933.1:0-2952 GCF_003070985.1 Temnothorax curvispinosus
ATCTTCGATCAACTCGCAGGTAACTGTTGGTTTTCTATCCTAGATTTTAAAAGTGGGTACTGGTGGAACCGGTGGCTGAAGTCACCGTTCCAAGGTCGGATCCTTCGCAGCAACAAACACCGTACGAGCCGATGGAGGTGATTCCGAGGGATCCGAGCGCCGTACGACAGAGCGAGGAGGTCGACCAATCGATGGGCTTGACCGAGGCCGAGGTGCATTTGTTCATGGCGAACAACGACGCCGAGCAACTGGATCTACTACAACAGATACCAGAAGCCATTGAGGAGGAGATAGTGACCCAGTGCGGCGAACAGCCCGCTGGACCGGAAGGGGTGCAGCAGAGCCAATCGAGGGACGAGGAGTCTAACGACAATCAGCCGGACCAGTCCGGGACGTCGGAGATAGCGGCGGGTGCAACGACAGCCCCGTAGACGATATCCCGCCCCGATTGCGCGAAACCATCCAATTTTGGATAAAACGGCCAATTGGAGAGATCGTACCGATACACGACGTGTGTAGAGACTTTAAGTTTATTATTATTTTATTCAGAGTATATTCCGTTCACGAACGAAATCTTTTATTTCATTTTATTATTTGTTTTGATACGATTGAGCTTTTTTGAGCGATTTGAAGAAGTTTACGCAAATTGCGCGACGACTGACCCTAGTGGTCTGATTTTATAATAAGATTAGCGAAAAGCGCATGTAATAACCAATTAGGAGCGTAGGTGATTGAATTTAATACATTTTATAAAAGATAAGCGAAAGCGAACACCTGAAACCTTTTTCAACCAATCCCACGCATCCTCGAGTGAATTATCATTAAAAGCGAAGACAGAGCCATCGCGAGAGCCAATCACAGGCCATAGACTCTGATAAATTTAGAATATTAGTTCTTGCATTCATTTTTATTCTTTTTGCAATTTCTATCATATGCATATTACTTTTAGCTTATTCGCACTCAGCGAGAGCACACCAACCATATTATTTAACGTAAAATCAGTAAAGTCAGCGAGATGCGGCTTAAGGAGTACCTAGTGGTCACTCTGATCATATTCATACCTTTGATTATTAGTTTTCCAGACGTTCACACTGTTAGCATGATATTCACTCTATATACCCTATATATTTTATTGTTAAGCCTCGAGATCGATCCTAGATTGATTCCCGACGAGCGATGAACCAATCACGTCGAATTAAGCGTGTATTGCGTCCGAGGACCAATAGCGTCCGTTCTATGTATTTCTGTTTTAATTATGCATGTTTCGCAAGTTTATTACAGTTTTGACACAATGTCGAGTAGCGACAGCCAATGGGGCAAAGCCCTGATAATTTTATATCGATTCGTCGAGTTTTACTTTAATTTACCTTATTCACAGACCTTGTTGTCAACGAGAGCCAATAGGAACGAATCCTGGCCAATTTCATATTGTTTAGTTTATTTCGAAGTTTTCTATCAAATCATAAGGCATTCAGCCAATCGGAGCGCATTGAGCGACTCTGCCAAACGAACGCAGCGATCCGACCAATGAGAAACGAGCACGGCTCGAAACAGCGATTCGCATTGTAACGCGTTTAAACGTTCAATTAGCATTACTTTTATGTTTTCCCTGTCAAAACTGTTGAGAATTATTATTTTATTGTATACGATACGCATTTTATATACTTACCGTCGGAATACTTACCGATGACGATTACCCGTCCAACGATTGGGCGAGACGATCCCACGAAGTCCGGTACCTGAAAGAAAAGGAGAATTAATTGATGTATTGATTCTAGTACGTGTTACTTACCTGCGTAATGTCGGATCGTCGAAACGACCTACGCGGAACCGCTCCGAGTGACTGGCCCGCGAACACGCACTTTGTGCTGTTGCGACGGCTGGCATTGGTTGACGCATCGCGAAGATCGCAGCGAGAACCTATGTCCGCCGTCCAATCGGGATTCAGCATCGTGATTGAGCTGAGCCAGTCTACCGGCTCAGTTGATGGTCTATTGGTCAAAGAGACTCGATGTATCGCGTCGTCCTGAAGACCGCGACGCGATTGGCCGAGTGCGAGAAGACGCGCGAAATGCACGAGACTCGCGCCAAAAACAGCGGCGTTGCGCCGGCGCGAGCAGCCATAGTGGGAGAGCGAGACCCGTTCCTCCCGGACAGCCCTTCGCAGGCTTTTGAAGCGGCAACTCGTATTCGGTTCCGCGCTTAACATTCGATCCCGATCGACTTATCCCGTTGTCCGCTAGCAACATTAGCGTGATTATTGTAATTGAATCGTGTTTGCGCGATAACGGGTGTTAATTGTGCGACACGCGAACGACCACGAGTCAGATTAAGCTCAATATCGTCGGTACCGTTGAGAACGTGTCCGCGATCGTAGCACATGCTGTAAACCAAGAATATATATTAAATTGTTATTTGTTTATAATAAACAAAGACTCTTTATTCGCGACCCCAGTGAACATCCTGTCCGAATATCCGTGAAATACGTGCGCTTAACCAGGGCGTGGCCGACGGCCTTGAACACGTCCGCGTCGTAGAACAGCGGCAGCCATTACGCTGGAAGGAAGGAAGGGGCAACGCATTGCATCAAGGTTTCTGTATTCAACCAAAAAATACAGTGGCGACCATAATTACAGCCCAAGTAGTAAGTGGCTATTTCATTCAATTTTAACAGCGTCAATCGTTAATCCGGTTACACTGGCAGGTCAAAATTCGTCCCGAAGATCGCGAGAAAACTGCTTTCTCTATCGGAAACGAGTTATGGCAGTTCACTGTAATGCCTTTCGGTTTGTGCAACGCCCCCGCGACGTTCCAGCGCTTAATGGAAAAGGTTTTAAAAGAATTTCTGGGAAAAATTTGTTTGGTTTATCCAGATGACGTGATTATTTTCGGGAAAAGTTTTTCGGAAATGCTTGAGAACTTGAAAAAGATTTTTCAACGTTTTCAGGAAGT
>NW_020212934.1:0-4725 GCF_003070985.1 Temnothorax curvispinosus
GTAACCAAGAAAAACTTGGTAAATTCAACCAAGCCTTTTTTTCCGTGCGAGGCGAACGAGATAGGCGAATGGATACACGTCGATCGACTTCACTCGAACTTGTGTTAAAGTTCCACTGAGGTACGAGGAGGGTTGTGCGAAAGCCTTCTCTCCCCGTTTTAGATTGATCACGCGTCCATCCGCTGAAACTATTTTTTTGCTCGCATCGCTATTCTCTCGCTCGCGCGGAAACGCACGCTGTTGGCGCGTGGATCTAGCGTGTCGTTTGATTTCTCATTCGAAGTTTCGTTTGAACTTCAAACACTTATTTTCTTGGAGATAATAAAAATCACATGATTACTTTCATTCTATTAAATAAGCCGAGATGAAGTTCATATTATCGATAAACGCATAATTATCTCTCGTATTTATATTCTGTATATCTCATGTTTAACATCAAATGTGCTTTAATTCTGAGTTCTATTTATCTAATCTGCAGATCACGTTTGCAATATTTTATCGTCTAGTCGCCCAGGTATTATCTCTTGATTTTATCAAGCTGTCACAACTTGATATTAACGAATGTCGAATGTCGACGAAACATTACTTTTTAATGCCTCGTTGAAAATAGAAATTGCCGCAAAATAGAAGTAGTCATTGAAACCAAAGTACAGTATGTAAGCTGCTATATATATTTACTAGCAAGCAAACGCTATCTTTTTCTCGAGGAAAGTTTATAAAAATTAAGAAAATTACATAGTTATATTTAGGACTAAACGCATAGCTCTAATGCAGAAGCTTTTCATTTTGTGAAAACTTCAAAGCGGAAAGTGATGATGTGCGTTTTCGGTCTCTCTCTTTCTTTAAAGTATAGTTGTTGACAAGTAGTTATTGCATGAACAAAGCGACCGCCAAAGCGCGTTAGTCGGTCCTGTTTCCTCGAGCAAAGAAAAAGGAGGCGACCTGTTTGTAGAAAGTAAGTGGAAAAACGAGTGAAAGCGACCGAAGGTATCCTGAACAACGGGAAAACTTGCGTAGTATTTCCTACGAAACCATTCGCGGGAGCGAGATCGAGAAAAGGCGTGGCACAGATCGCGTTTAATATCACAATAATATTCATTTATTATTAGATATATTCAGGCAGGAAGTGGCTGATCTCTTAAACAGGATCTATTTGAATATTGATCATCCTAGCTCAAGATTGAAGAGAGAAATGTGTCTAATATAATATGACAATAATACAAAAAAATTATGTGGAATCTTGCAGTATGTTAATGTTGATGTTGATTAATTTTTGGATTAATTTCGGCAATTATAATGTAATATTTTTTCCCGAAAACGTTTGAGCTACTTCATAATTAGAACAACAACCGAAATTGAGCTTTCGTTCTTTCGGATGTGCAAAGAAACGCGTTGTCTGCGTTATTTCCTGCAGAACATGAACCGCCGATTATCGCGAAGACAATTTAGCATGAGAAGAGAAACCGACGATCATTCGGCGTTTAGGATAATAGTACCTTCGAGAGGAGTACCTGGGTATATTTACGGGCACAACACTTTTCGAAAGAACCCTCGCACGATCGATATTATTCGTCAGGATATATTATTCTCAGCTGCGGTTTCTTTTACCATTGGCTAGTCCGTCGATGTGGCTCGTATATATAGTATATTAGTAGTTAGTTGGCAATAAATCAATATACTCCGGCCTAAATTGACTCCAAGCTAGGTCTGTATTTCATTATCTAGAGTTGGAATTACTTGACCTTACAGAATCTTACTATATAGAATACAATCTTCCCGATTTTTAAGATGTCTGCGAAATGCACTATTCGTGAATTTTCTCTATTTTATCTAATCATATTTTAGGAAAATGTTATGTTAAGAAAGATACGATATTATTGAAAATGTTTCTTTCGTTATAATTCTAAATTTATTTTCTTAATGGTCTATTTTCTCTTATGGCCAGTCTAAAAAAATAAATACAATGCGATCAAATTCTTCCCATCGTGCGTTTATTTTACAATTTATTGGAGATCAAGTCCAATGCCTGTTTACGTGTTTTTCGACTTAAAACCTGTTTATCCGTTTTGATTCCGCTCCGCGTAACAGGCGCGATTATAGCATCGATAGCGCGTGCGACTGCGTTGCGTAAGCTCGCGGGCGTTTTGCAATTGTAATTCACGGGCTTGCAGCTCGGGCACGTAGATTGGATATTTGTTCGTTGATAACGGTGTAAGGCGATTCTAAATCGCTAGACCAAGCGGAATTGCCGATTCGTGCGAAAGCGCTGCCGGAAAAAAATGACTGTTAACAAAGTGATGGCCGCTACACGGATGCACTTTCACTCTTCGCCGATAATGAGCTTCCCGCGCAGATCCGCTTGTTTGATCAGAAAGCACGCACCTCCCGTGTAACGCATCTCGCACCGCGGTACACTGTATTGTTCGAATCGAATCCCTATAGGAGTGGATTATTAATATAGGATATCGACAGACTTGCCGGAAGTTGTTTCATAAATTCTTGATTTATAGAATCGATTTGTCCTTCATTAAAACTTTATGGAAGGCTATAATTCGTCGCTAAATATTAATTTTTAACGTTAGATGCTAAATGATTATATAAATGATATAATTTATCTCTTCTGTTAGAATAAAATTCAATTAAAAACGAATAAATTTAAAACAAATGCACAAATCGATGACCAAATCGAGTTTAGGGTGTGGTTGTGCTTGATGACTATATAATTAAATTTTGTAATACAAATAATTATAGGTACTTATAATTGATTGCGAATTCCAAAACCAATAAATTGATGTGTTAAATATTAAAAGCTTAATCTATCAACATTTTCTAATTTTTAATGTTGAGTAACTTTATAACTGTCACTATTTCTCTTAACTTATTCTTTAGTGATTGTAGAGAAATGAATTATTTATTTATTAAAACTGATAACTGGTATCTGTGTATTAGCGTCTCCATTGTAGCCTGCTTTGTAGAATTTTTTTTGCATGCGTGCATGTGTAAAATACTTGTCGAATTATAAGAAATTACAACGAGAAGAATAAGTTTAGATAAGAGTGAAAGTGGAGATGTAACCGCAAATCATGAATATTTCTAACGCAGAAACTGCCGGGTACATTTTTACTGATTATAAGTGAAAAAATGTCCCATTGCATTGTCAAGCCGCGAACGCACACTGTGGTCGTTGACTTTCGCTCTGTAGCGCGTACTTCCGCTAAATATTGTTCTTTGTCGGAAGTGGAGCTATCTCTGACAGTAATGAATATCCCTTTGAAAAACGTTTCCATCCTCAGCAAATAAATTGGCAATTAAAAAAAGATGAAAAACGAGTTTTTCGTCTTGTCTTAATTTTGAATTTTCATATTTCTAGGTTTAGAGATTTGAGCTGGGCGTTGATGAGTCAGTCAGTCAAGACATTTGTCTATATATGTATATATATATATATATATTGTTCATATAAATACGATAAATACGATAAATACTGTAGCTCGATGAGAATAATTAGGTGCGAAAGTTAAATATCATTATTGTAACTGTCGTCACTGAAAAAAAAGACTATAAATGTATGACGAATAGAAAGTGCGTCGTTTAAAATCCACTCATCGCCGCTTGCGTCATTCCATTTTAAATTTAGAAACGCCAGTGATATAGATGAAAGGCGCGCTAATGAATCACCCGGTGTACACGTGTAATAGCGTATGCATTCATTATAATTAATAATATCGATGAAAAGGAGGCGAGGGAGAGAGAGAAAACGAGAGCTCATTTATATTTCTCGCGGCATGTTTTAAACAAAAGCGATCTAATCGGAACGAAAGTATCGGCACGTAAGAATCGATATGTGCGGTTGTGCATGCCGATGATAGATTGGCGAATGTGCGATTGCCATGGTTCAGCTACACATGTCACACATACGCGCATGTAGTATGTGACGCATCGCGAGAACCCGACCACGCATTTCGAGAAACTGGGTTACAGCCCGTTGGGTTCACGGAGCCCCCGACCTAGAACTCCTTTCCATTTCGGCACTTCCGGTTTGACATCCTTAGGATCGATGCGCTTGCCGCCGGTTTTGCCAGATGCGTTCTTGACCGAAATTCGCGATCGCAGGACTCCAACTACTATACATTCCTTACGATTGCATGTTCAAATAATTTAGCGATATTATTAATTATTTTTTCTTAATAAACTAAAATTCTTAATAATTCATTTATATTATCTCTAATTAACTTCGTGTTATTCACATAGGTATTAGTAGATACAGATAAAATGCAGGACAGATAATTGCAATATTTGCGTAAATTTGAAAAAAATTTTTGTATTTGTTTTAAAATAATATTTTACAATATGTATCTTTTTGACGTAGCAAATAATGCAAATAATATAACTTTTATTAAAAATATAAAAATTGAATGAGCAAATAATCCAGATTCGAATAATTACCTATCGAATAATTTTAGAATTCAGGCAAAATTGATAAAATGTAAATTCTGCAAAATCTAAAAATTTTTTGTACATCCTTTAATTTTCTAAATCATTGAATTATTAAAAAATGCTTCGATTATTCATGTAAAGATGCTTCACAATTCTGATTTTTTCATGAAACTTTTACGCTTATTAACGCTTATTAAAGCATATATTACTTTAATGCTAAATGAATTGTATGTCCTCGTGTGAACACTATCTATCGAGCTCTCTGCAACACACGCGCACACGCCAATACAC
>NW_020212935.1:0-1902 GCF_003070985.1 Temnothorax curvispinosus
CATTTTGTGCCCTTAACGGGAACCTGTAAAACACACTTTGCTACAGGTGAGGTTGAAAAAGTAGGAAATAATCTTTTCACCAGGAAACTGCGGGAATTATTTTAGAAGCGATAATAAATGTCTTTAAAATGTGTGTCAAAGTAGCTGTGTTTGAGCGGTTTAACAAGCATTACATTTCCATTTAATGAATTTTACTCCACTCAAAAAGTACTAGGCAAATAAAAATATATAGACAAAAGTTGTTCAAATTATTTAGTAGAGAAAGATGATGCACTACAAAATAGGAGAAGTCCCATTTCAAAAATTTATTTGAGCTTTACTGGGCCCAACATGGTCCTTGAATCTATAATTTTATAAGATCGTTTATTGGCCCCCTTTGAATCCTCCAAGTTTTTCCCATTTTTTTCAAACATTTTTCCCATAAGAGAAATACATTCTGATTTAATTGGCCGTTTCCAAATTTTTGTACACACGGTATGACAAGTGTATATGAGCAATGGTGCATGCACTCGTGTTTTATGTACAGACATTTTTATACAATTTTGTGGTGTAGAATTCATTAAATGGAAATGCAGTTAAACCGCTCAAACACAGCTATTTTGACACACATTTTAAAGACATTTATCGCTTCTAAAACATTTTCCTCAATTTCCTGGTAAAAAATTATTATTTCCTTCTTCTTTCAACCTCAAAAAGGGTAGCAAAGCGTGTTTTACAGATTTCTGTTAAGGGCACAAAATGGTGACTTTTACATCCCCTTCTTTAAGTAATTGTAATATGGTAAATGTAACTTACATCTGGTTTCTTTCGTCCAGTCTCCGTCCTCCTCTTTGTTTTCTTTTTTTTTCTGTCCTTTATTTTCTTTATTTTCTTCTCCCTCTGTCTCATCCTCATCCTCATCCTCATCCTCTTCTGTAATCTTCATTTCTTCTCTATCTTTTTCTTTGTTTACGTGTTTCTTTCTGTCTCGTTCCTCTCTCCGTTTCCTAAATTATTTATATTTATAATACACAAAATTACATAAATTGTGTTGCCACAACTATACGGATTGAATCAGGACCTGTGCAACAAACTCTGAGGAACAAGATCTCGCAGAAAAGATCATTTTTTGTCAAACAACCCCTATACGCAGACAAGACTTAGGTGACATTTATTACAATTATGAGATGTATTATTTATTTTTTGTTTCAAGTACATTTGAGACAGTTTACAAGTTTTCAAAGTGTCCACCCTGAACCTTGCGACCGGGCACTTCCCAACAGCCGCGTCGCTTGACCAAACGGTCACCCCGGGTAATATTGCGGAGACTACCCGTTGCGGAGCCACGCGCGGCACAGGTGGAACGAGCGGTAGCGGAAGCGCAGCCGCCTCAGGGGAGACCAGCAGCGGCATCTGCACCACGGGAGACCGAACTCCCAAGCATGCCGCCCACGCCGTTAATGTCGGCATTACAGCTCCCCATAACGACTCCCGCGCCTTCTCCTCTAATAGACGCGATCGCGGAATTCGTGGGATACGACTTCCCGATCGGTCCGGTGAATCAGCCTTCCGATGACTTCGAGTCACCGTCGGGGGAGAGCGAGAGCGACGACGACGAGGCTTGGGAGCCGAAGTAGGGAAAGACGGCTCGTCGATTGACGATAGAAAACATATAGAATACATGTTTATTTTCTTTTCATTTTATTATTAATAACTCTCTTGCCAAAATGGGTTACATAGTTTATTTTACTCAATTTTCATTAAAAAGACATTCACGTTTATTCAGTTTCCTTCATATTTACGGTATAGCTTTACGACTCGTTAGAGAGGTAATATTAAGTCGCGTTGAAAGCCAACAGGGCTAATTACATTTAGGTTTTGCGTATTATTAAAGAATACAGGCTCGGTAAGACGGCAAAGACC
>NW_020212935.1:2002-6025 GCF_003070985.1 Temnothorax curvispinosus
CATATATACATTGAATACACATTTATTTTGTTTCATTTTTATGTTGATAACTTTCTTGCCAAAATGGTTATACATAGTTTATTTCGCTTGATTTTCATTAAAAAGACATTCATGTTTTAGTTTCCTTAAGATCATATTTACGGTGTAGCTTTACGACTCGTTAGAGATATAATATTAAGGGTGCGTTTCGCTATTCACTCGCAGTACTGGCAGCACTGTAAATCCGTTCCAATATACGCGGCAGTAAGCTGTCAAAGCGTTTTCGTGTTCATGTGACGTCCTAGATTTTGTCGTCACTTTCTACTTTCATTACTGCAGCTCGCGAGGTGAGGCATTCGCAGTAAGAACATGGCGGCTATGGCGGCACCTTTGAAAAAATTAGTCCTTACCTATGTGAACCTGGCACCCAACTTTCGAAAAATTAATTTTTTTACGGAAAACATTAGCATTTGGTTTGTAGTTGTTTGTAGTAACAAAAATTTCGTTTGTAGTTTAATACATTAAAAATTATAAACATTTAAAAAATTACTCGCACCCTACTTTGAGACAACTGAAATCCGCTTGCGCCATCTTCTTCAAAATTGTTTGTAGTTGTTTGTAGTGCTTTTCTTTTCGTTTGTAGTTGCACTGTTCAAAGGTTATTATATTTTTGCAATAAACAAAAAGAGTAACTTTGCCAATTTTGGAGATATCTCAAATCAGCTTGCGGCATCTTTTTTAGAATTATTTGTAGTGCTTTTCTTTTTGTTTATAGTTGCACCATTCAAAAGTTATTATATTTTTGCAATAAACAAAAAGTGTAACTTTGCCAATTTTTGAGATATTTCAAATCTGTTTGCGCCATCTTCTTCAGAATCATTTGTAGTGCTTTTCTTTTTGTTTATAGTTGCTTCATTCAAAAGTTATTATATTTTTGCAATGAACAAAAAATGTAACTTTGCCAATTTTGGAGATATCTCAAATCCGCTTGTGCCATCTTCTTCAGAAACGTTTGTAGTTTTTTGTAGTGCTTTTCTTTTTGTTTGTAGTTGCACTCTTCAAAAGTTATTATATTTTTGCAATAAATAAAAAAAGATAATTTTAAGAGACAATTTTGAAGATATTTTAAACAAAACTGAACGAAAACTATTACAAAAAACTACAAACAATTCTACATCGAGTCGCGCAATTAGTTTTAAAATATTTCCAAAATTGGCAAAGTTACACTTCTGGTATATTGCAAAAATATCATAACTAGATATATATATAGAACGGTGCAAATACAAAAAAAAAGAAAGCACTACAAACAACTACAAATGATTCTGAAGAAGATGACGCAAACGGATTTGAGATATCTCAAAGTGGAGTGCGAGTAATTTTTTTAATTTTTATCATTTTTAATGTATTAAACTACAAACGAAATTTTTGTTACTACAAACAACTACAAACAAAATGCTAACGTTTTCTGTAAAAAAATTAATTTTTCGGAAGTCGGGTGCCAGGTTCACATATAGGTTTGGTCCTTGTGGACCTGGAAGGCAACAACGAGAAATATATAGTAATCGTTAGTCACGAAGATGCGGAAAAAGCCCGAAAAGATTACTACTATTACTACTAAATTAATATAATTAATATAATAATAAATAATTTCGATATTTTTATAAATCTGAAAACTGTTATTTATTTTATAGACATGACTTTTGCAACATTATTGTTTATGTACAAGATTTTTTTTTATATATTTAGAATAGGTGCTCCTATCGTCGTGTCACGTCGTGTCTAAGATAGGTTAAGATAGGTTATATTTCTTTCTTATACGGGTGCGTTTCGACATTCACTGGCAGTACTGGCAGTCCTGTGGTCGTCGTTCCGTTATTCCAGCCTGAAAGTAACAACAGCAATATAGAAACGCTCCTGCAGTTCTACTCAATGACGTCATATCGTCAGTACTTACAGTGAATATCGAAACGCACCCTAAGTTGCGTTGAAAGTTCGTGCGGCTAATTTCATTTAGAATTTTGCGTATTATTAAATGATACAGGCTCGGTAAGACGGCAAAGACCGCGCGTGATTTTAGTTTAAGAACTATATCCGGCCGACCGGTATAAAACCAAGTTTAGTTGATATTTTGACTCACCGCCGATCAAAAAGGTCTAATATTATTTAGCGGTTGTCGATACAGTTTAAGCGATAATGATCGTACGATGATAAGCGCGTTTAATCGAAACGCCGACATAGAGTTACGGCGATAACCCGTATCGGGGGCACGGAGGAACATCCCCCGGACCCGGTACGCGCGTCTATAAGGTGGGCGCCAAGGAAATACTAAGTTCTTGGAAAAAACCATCTTCTCCAGGAACAACCAGGCCGAAATGTCATCCGAGGACCTGGGACACAGCTCCAAGGGGTGCGCGCTATGACCCGGTGAAAATCTCCGGGAAACGTAACTTCTCTAGGGAAAGAGAGGTCCGACGGACTCGCCAGGACCGGAGGAGCCTCTCCAGGGGGTCGGCGCCATTGTCCGGCAAAATCCCGGCGAAACGCACTTTCGCCAGGAACTTATCCATCCGACGGTTTCACCAGGACCTGGGACACCCTCCCAGGAGGTCGGCGTCAAAATCAGACGAGTTCCCCGGGAAACGCATCTTCCCCGGGAACAAACGACGTAATCCGTCGCGAGAGGTCCTGGGACACCCGCCTAGGGGGTCGACGTCGAGCTCCGACAAAGATCCCCAGGAAACGCATCATCTACGGGAACAGTGGCCCGGAACAGCGATACCAGCTCCCGAGAAACCCAGCCAGAGGGTCGGCGTCAACGGCCGGCGACATCGACGTCACCCGGACGTCGTCTACAGGAAGAATACCCGAATTCACTATCAGGGGCATCTCCGAGGAGGTGCGCATGGGTCGACGTCGTCCGCGTCGAACAGTTTCCGCGAGTGAAAACCTGGTGCAGCGGTACCGAGGAAGGAAGGTTCTCGCACTGCGTTGCGTGTGGAAATTTCCACGGGAACCTTCTAGAACGGGCGTAAACGGGAGATGCGCAAAAGGGCACGCGAGAGGGTAGTAAAATCATCGTGTTTTCGCATGATCGCGCCAGATGTGCCGGCCGCGAACAATAGACGATCGAGAAAGTTCCGAGGAGTGGGAACGATCCGGCATAAGTGGGGAGCCCGAGCGAGAGCGACCGCTCGTGGCAGTCTCTCGGGTATAGCCGTGGCGAATACACGTATCACACTCTGTACGATCGGCATACGCGTTATACTTTACAACCGAGAACTCCCGCGTACTACCGCGTAAAATCTACTCGTCTTAACCAACAGCGAGGGGCAATTAATTGCTAAATACAATCGAGTGTTAGCAACGATACACGAGTTGAAATTCGGATACATTGTTAATTAACGGAAGTGCAATTATCGAGTATATAACAACCACGGGCATTGGGTCACGCGGATACGGAATATTGTGCGGACATTATTAATTATTGTATTTAACCACCGAATACTCGTTCGTTAATTCAGCGCACGAACATTGTATGATAGAGTGATGGTCACGGCCGAGTGCGTGATCATAGTTTAACAATCACGAGGCACAAAGTTCTCCGATCGGAATAATTATCTGAAATAAAAGCATCGTATCGACTAAACGAATAAGCCAAGATACGCAATTTGAATAATTGTGCAACTTTATTAAAATAAAGCGACATTCACACCGAGACGAGAATCTCGCGTTGTGAGACACCTTTATGATATTGTGAAACGGCCTGTAATGTTGAAATGATGATCTGGAATTAAAGATTAATTAATTCTGAAACAAATTCTCCTGATTAATTATAAAAAATTATCGATACATACCTTCTTACTTACCTTGTCCTTCGGCGATGATCCAACGTTGGCCAGCGGCAATCTGGTATGCGATGTAAAGCGAGGATCCGGGGAAGCAGAGCAGCAACAGAGCAGCGGTCCATCCAAGGAGGGAATCTGAAAGAAAAGAAGCGAATTAGTACGTAATTAAAACATAATTATCGGGACTTATCCTTATCTG
>NW_020212936.1:0-9568 GCF_003070985.1 Temnothorax curvispinosus
AGAAACGAGCGGGACAGAGAGCGGGAGAAAAGTGCGATCTATTAGCACACCCTCAGAAAAGATTTCTAATAACGAGACAAAAAGTATTCTTGACATGTTTAATCTCATCACAACCTGAAGTAGTATAAAAATAAAACAATATTGAGATTAAATCAATAATTCCTATTCTCTTCTCTCGAATAAAATAAGATTGACTTAATATCTTGAGACAAGAATAATAATATAAATTTAAGCTTATATATTCTTGCGTTTAAACTAATCTTCATACGACGTTAACGCACGCGCCATGTTAGCGCCATAACATTAGGCGCGATCCGCGCGACCGCCCCCCCGCGCGCCGCGAAACCGATGTGTGTGCTACCCTCTTTTGTCGACGTGATACGTGTTCACGCACCCACCGCGAGACGACTCATTGCCATAACGGCTGCTTTAACGGCAACTTTTGCTCGCTTCTCGCCGTGGAGTAATAATAAACACGTCAAGTGACAACGTGCGCGAGTGAGAAGAAAACGTTTCGACTCGTCCGGCCAAAAGAAGGCGAGAGAATCGGGAGTCTGCGAGGGAAGGAGCGTCGTCCGGTAGATCCGCGGCCAGGCGGGCCTGCGAATTCTTCCTCACGTGATTCAAGGCCGTCTAAAGGCGTCCGCAGGCATCACGAGTGCGTGTGTACGTGCGTACGACGCGAGACGACGCCGAAAAAGCTGTCAGCGTCGCCGAGACTTTCCATCCCGGAATATCGAAGAGATCGGGGGGACTCGTTGGGCTGTCCCGTCGAGCGACGACGACATCCGCCAAAACCCGATACACCGAAGATCTGAGTCTGGCGACGAGGGGAGAACCGTGCCAAGTTCTGGTGGTATCGCGCACTTTTTTACGCTTTGTTTTAAATCTGTGACGTTATCCTGGATCTGAAGTAATGATGGATCTAAAAATGTTAACTGTAGAAGACATATTAAAAAATATGGAGATGTCGCATCTCGAATCTCATTTCTCAAGTAAGTATATATACATATATTTATTTATACATAATATGTAATTGTGTTTAATTATTAATTGATATTAATCGAAGAATTAAGGTGATGTATGACTAGTTTTGTCGAATATATATATGGATATGTTGCTGAGATATATATACATGATCTGATATTTGATTTATATATACTTATATAATGCTATTTTACTTGTTACATTATAAGCTTTCTTGAACATATATTAATTGACTACAACATAACCATCAAAAGAAATATATTTTTATCCGATTTTTCTATGTCAAAGTGTTACTTGGTAGATATCAGCTTATTAGTATATATTCGACAAAACTAGTTATACAACATCTTAATTCTGATTCGATTAATATCAATTAATAATTAGACTCACAATTACATACATATATATAAAGAAATAGGAAAAAGATTATATGATTAGTGCTTAGATTTTCTTATAGTTAAAATGCTTATTATTTTCATTTATATACTTATTAATTTTATCAATATTATGATCAACTTTTATAACTTTATTTGTAGAAGCTTTACTTGTTTTAACTCTAATTTTTTTCGATTTCTTTAGACAATGGTGTGGACTTGAATACATTTTTGAACTTAACTCCAAGTCAAATTCCTGTGCTATTTCCCACTCCATCTTTTACTATAGGAGATCAATTGAAGTTTATGAACAAGTACACTTCTTTTATGGTTTCAAATAAACTTGTAAGCATGATCTTTCTATTTCCTTTTTGGTATTCAAGGACATTTCTCTGTTTTAGATTTAGTTAAACATTACAACTTTTTATTGAATATGTTTTTATTTTTAATAAGAAGTTGTATAATATTATTCAATAATTCTATAATTATTTTATTATTTTCTCTTTTTAAATCACTGGTGCATGAAAAAGATTATATTTTGTGCTCGTGTTATGATTGAATGCATTAATACATTTATATTTTGAAGTAAAAGGTATATGATATAATCTTTTTAATGTATAATCTGAAATTTTTGGCATTATTTATATTATTTAATATATTACAGTCAACCTGCCAAAATATATACCACATTATTGTACAGATCTGTTAATTGCAAATTATATAAGTGATAATTTAATGTTAATTCATTATTTTTATAGAACATTAACTCAGCATTTTTGGAATCGTTTTCCTGCACACCATCATTAACGTCTTCATCCTCGTCATTGCCAACTGTTAACAGGATTCCTTTAAATTCATCTCCTATCACTGACGAGGTATTTATTTCCATTTAAAAACAATTCAGTTAATTAACAAATTAATCATAAAATTATATTTTTAGATTTCTTTTTTAAATTTTCTTTTATATTTATATTTTTAATTTTACCTCGTTTTTGCTCTTTTCTTTTTTTTTTTTATTTTTTCTAAGTTTTGCTTCTAAAATTTATTTTATTTTATTTATTAAGTAGATATAATCATCAAAAAAGTTTTATACATATCTAATACAAATACGTTTACTTTTTTCTTTTGAAGATACTTGATACTAACACATCAGATCAATATTTGGATACATCGGATATATCTCTGTTATCGGCAGACATATTAAAAGAATCACAAGAACTTTCACGACCATCATCATCTCAGTCAGTGATATATATATTAGAAGAATCACAAAAACCTTCAGAACCATCAACATCTCAGTCATCAGCACATAGAAAAGAATTACAAGAACCTTTGCGATCATCAAATTTAGTAAAACCATTACTTGATAATTCCCAACTGGGAAGTAAACGGCGAAATAATATAAGGGCTTTAGTTGAAGTAGAAGAAATAGTAAGTAATTAAATAAAAATTTATTGTTGCATGTATCCAAACATTTATAAATAGTAAATCTTTTATGGACAGTGAATTAGAGAATTAATTTTTGTTTTTAATTAGGAATTCTTATTCTGCATAATGTCATATTTGATCATTATACTGTTCTTTTAATTTTTTAAATAGTTGTGGTATAATAACCTTGTTTATTTTGTTTTTTAAATTTAGGATCTGGATAAGTTATTGAAATCAGATACCAAGGCTAATGGTGTACTTATTGGATACTCAAAATCAGGCACACTGAATGAAAATGATCGTAAAATTATAGTAGAAACTGTTATCAAGTGGCTGCTTCAAATAACTGAGTTGTATGTTTGTTCACTTATTTATAAATTAATATAATTTAATATAATTATTTTATTACTTTTAAATTTTATTTATTTTAGTCCACAGCATCAGCATTACGAAATAATTGCCAATAAGATTTGTGAACAATTTCCCACAGAAGAGGTAATAATTTAAAAAATTAATGTGTTCTTTCTGCATAACGAATACTGCTAAATTTTATTTGACATTCTGTGGTATAGTTATTTTTCTAAAACTTCCAAAGTCAATTTGCTACATTCTTCTAGATCATACATGCTTCTATTATTTTCTAGATATCAATTTACTATATACCTCCAAAAACAGAAGGAGAAAGTCAATTGTTAGCTAAAGGTAAATTGCCTATAAAAGTAAAGAATGCTAAATCCTGGCTGCGTAAGAAGGGAGCAATTTTATCCTCGAAAGAAAAAAGAAACATACAAAATACAGATGATTTGGTTCCTATTGATGGTAAATTTTATTTTACATTTTTATTTGTTATTAAGATTTTTTAAATTTTATGTTTTTTATGCAATAATTTTCAGATATTTTATTGGATGAAACAATAGCCGCGCAAGAATGGCTTAAACGAAACAGAGAGCCATTTGAAGATGTTGTAGTAAATTGGAAAATATGCCAAAAAGCTCGTCTACAAAATCTTATAAGTAATAAAAAAATTTTAACTCAAGAGTACATTGATCAATGGAATAACATATTACAACAACCACAAGCTTATAAACTGGTATGTTTTTGTGAATCTTATATATGACAACTATCCATGTTTAAAAAATATATATATGCATTAGTCTAATTAATTTTTTTTTCATCAGATTTTGGAAAATTTTAATTTTTTACATTTCGTCACTGCCAAGTATGCTTGTTTGGAAGGCAAGCAGAACAATATTTTGCTAAAATGGCCCTCAATCAGCAAAAAATTGGAACAACTTGCAAGATCACAGGATTATATTGTACATTATGATACAAAGGATTTGGTATCTTATTTAGAAAATAAAGATCTATCGAATGGTGAGTGGAATTATAGAAAATTTAAATACTCATTTTTTGAAGAATAATTCAATATGGTGTAACGAATACATTTTTTTAGGTATATAGTAAATTGATAGCACAGAAATTACATATATAGTAACTTTTGAAAAATAAAATTTGGTTTATCTTGTTTTTTTTTTTTTTACAGATGTTAGAGATTACATTTTATTATACATCTTATCTGTTATATGTAAGCCAACAGGTAGAGTAAAAGTTGGAAAAAAAATATTTAAGCCATCAATAGAAGAGGCTAGAGAAGCATTTATTCAGAAAATAGCTGTAAGTATAAATAACATTTTTTTTAAATTATTGTATTATTTGTTACTCTTAGTGCAAATTGATAATTTTTTGTTATTATTAGATTGGTGGTGATGTGTTAAATGCTATAAAAAGACGAAAGGAATATTATGCCTCTATCAATGCTACTGTCCAGCCTTATATAATTATTGTCGGAAATATAGAAGACTCGATCACTGCTGCGTATGTCTGTGTCAACAACATTCTGTGGAAAGTAGGAAGCGTTTTACAAGCGGTTGACGTATGTTTCAAAACGTTTTTTGTCCTTGACGCTGAATATCAAGTTCAAGCATATCACTTATGGTTATTTGTTCAGAGAGCTTTGTATGATATTTACTTATTAGATGAACGCTCAGTTACCAGTGTAACTACACTCATTAGCCATTTAAATCAAATAATACTATAAATTATATTCCTATAAGATAGAATTCGTACAGAAGATCGAATTTCTGTAAGATAGAATTATTCATAGATGCTGATTTCTTATTTGCTGTTTATTTGCGATTTCTTCTTTACTATATTACATTTTGATATAATTACTTTTCTGTATGAAAAATATTCAATGTCATCTTTTTGTATTTTATTAAGTATAAGTGTTTAGTATAAGTTATTAGTATATAAGTATAAGTTATTAATATATTAAAGTATCTTATTTTGATATCAAAATATCAATGAATAAGTTTTATATTGATATTTTTATTTTTTAATTTAATCATATTATAAAATTCGTCTACGTTAAACGTTATTTTCAAATTATACTTATATACTTATTAAAATAAATATGTTTAAGTGCTTTGTTTGCGACAAAAAGTACAATACAGCAGATGCTGTTCTTGGTCATATACGTTTCTTTCATTCAAATGAAATTGCTCAGAAAAGATTAGTATGTTGTTGGTGTGATTGTATAAGAGTTTTTAATAATCTATCAGCTTATAGGAAGCATGTTAAAAGCCATGAATTAAAAAATTCCAATACACAACTTGAGTGTACTTCCTCTCACATTTTATTTTCAAGTGATGATAAAGATTCAAATGATAATAAAAGTCCAGTAGATGCGTTCAACTATGAAAAAAATAAGAATATTTCTGATTCTAATATTGAACTTCGTGAAATCAACAATAGTAACGATTTTCATCAGGCTTTAACAAATGCTGTTATCACCTATGTTGCCTCATTGTATGACACTTTTTCATTGTCTGAAGACAATGTTCAAAAAATTATTGATTGTCATAAAAGTCTTTTAGGAGCAGGATTTTTAATGATTTTAAAAAAATATGTTTTTGAATTATTAAACAAAGCCAGAATGCAAACAGAAATTTCTCTTTATGAGATGAATGAAATAACAAGGATGTTTGATTCATGTCAAAATATGTTTGATGGATTTGAAAGTCACCATTTACGTACGAAACAGTTCGAATCTTGTGGATCTTTTATTAAGCCTGAAACATATGTAATAGGAACCACTCTAGATGAAAAAAATTCTGGTGGTGAAATTACAATAGTGCCTAGTCTCGTTCATGGACAGTTTATTCCTCTCCGTTTAGTATTAAAAGGGTTTCTCGAATTACCAAATGTCTTGAAAATAATTTTGGATTATATGAAAATACTTGAAAATAGTTCAGATTTACTTTGCAACATTATTCAAGGCAAGCTTTGGAAAGAAAATATTGTTCCAAAATTTCTTGACAAATTAGTGTTACCCTTAATTTTGTATTTTGACGATTATGAAACGAATAAAGAATTAGGGAGTCACACTGGTGTGCATAAACTGGGAGCTACTTATTGCAAAATTGCCTGTCTTCCACCAGAATTCCAGTCATCGCTTTTGAAAATATATTCCTTGTAAATCTTTTTCATTCATCTGATAAAGTCTTTGGGAATGCAAATATTTTTCGTAAAATTTTAAATGAACTGAAATATTTAGAAGATACTGGCATAACTGTAGTAACAGAAAATGAAAGTGTTCAGGTTTATTTTGCTATGTGTCTTTTTACAGGAGATAATTTAGGTGCTAACAGTATTTTGGGCTATGTAGAATGTTTCGCAGCGAATTATTATTGTCGCATATGCAAAGAGCATAAGACAGTTATGCAAAAGCAAACTATTTCAAATCCATCAATGCGTCGAAATATTACAAATTATAATGCTGATCTAATAATTGATAATAGTACTGATACTGGTATTAAATCTGAATGTATTTTTAATGAATTAAAAAGCTTCCATGTTGTTGAAAATGTTCACTTAGACATTATGCACGACTTGGATGAAGGAGTGTGGAAACAAACAATGATTGGTATAATTAATACTTTGATACAAAGAAAAAGGTTTGACTTAGATACTTTAAATAATTTAATTCAAGGCTTTTATTATGGTCCTTCTGAACAGAATAATAAACCCCCTCTTATAACTAAAGATTCTAATCGAATTAGATTAGCCTTCTCAGCCAGTGAAATGCGTTGTTTTATTCGTTATTTTGGCATAATGATTGGTCATTTAATTTCTGACAACGACGCTGATATTTGGAAGTTATATCAAACTGCTCGTCATATTATTGATATCTTGACTGCACCTTTTATATCGCTTACAGTACTTCCATTATTAAAAGATCTTGTAAAACAACATCACTCACTCTATTTGGATTTGTTTGATAAAAATCTAACGCCTAAGATGCATCTAAATATCCATTATCCAGATATCATTCCTGAAATAGGTCCTCTTGAGCCATTATCATGTATTAGAATGGAAGCTAAACATAGAGAAGGAAAACAAATAGCCCATTCGTCTGCCAACAGAATCAATTTACCTTATTCTATAGCTAAAAGGCACCAACTTAAATTTTGCTGTCGGTTACTGGCTGGGAGAGGTTTATCCTTGAAAATATCATTTTCATCCGTTCAGACTGTCCATATATCTAAGGTAAAAGAATTTTCTAGTTTTCGTTATATATTACCTGAAGATATATGTTTCGAAAAATGGAATATTGTTAAATAGATTAAAATTAATGACTCTCATTATGAGAACGGCATGTTGGTTGTTGTAGATTGGGAAAGAAGTAAAAATCCTCAATTTGGTTATATTCATACAATATCTGTATCCAGAGATAATATTGTATATTTTTTACTTAAGAAACTTACCACAGTAAATTTTAATACTCATTTCCATGCTTATGAAATTGATTTCACTGATCAATGGCATTACTTAAAATTTCAAGATTTGGCTATCCATACAGCAACCAACATTAGAATTACTGCTAATGGTCAACGATTGGTTTCATTCCGTTTTATTCTCCATTGATTTATCTTTCATAGAGAAATCAATGGAGAATAAAACGGCTTTCTATCAAATACGTTTTGTATGATCATAAATGTAAAATTATACAAACAATCGAAAATTATACGTTTTGTATAAAAACGTAATAATAAAACGTTACAAAATAATAGCTGTGTTTTTGTTCATGAATACCTTTACTTCATTATATCACAAAAAGGATCTTGAAAGAATAATATAATCTATATATATAAAGGAAGATGTCCTGACTGACTGACTGACTGACTGACTCATCAACGCCCAGCCCAAACCCCTGAACCGAATTTTTACCAAAAGTATATGAAATAGGGGTAGAATTTTCCGGGGAGTGCCACTATGTGTATAGTTTTTTGTTACCGATTTTCTGGAAACCAGTTTTTCTAATTCCTTTAATTTTTCGGGAAATAATTCACCGAATCTCAAAAAATTATAGATCAAACAGGGGTAGAATTTCCCGAGGAGTACTATGAAGTGTATAATTTTTCGTTACCGATCTTTTGGAAGCCGGTATCGAAATTTTTTTAATCTTTCGGGAATTAATTGACCGAATCTGAAAGAATTATATATGAAGTAGGGGTAGAATTTTACGGCGAGCACCATAATGTGTACAGTTTTTGTTACCGATCTTTTTGGAAACCGGTTTTTTTAATTCTTCTAATTTTTCGGGAAATAATTGATTAAATGTCAAAGAATTATACATGAAGTAGGGGTAGAATTTTCCGGGGAGTGCTATAAAGTGTACTATTTTTTATTACCGATCTTTTTGGAAACCGGTTCCGAATGACCGAATCTCAAAGAATTGTACATAAAGTAGGGGTTGAATTTCCCGGGGAGTGCTATCAAGTATATAATTTTTTGTTACCGATCTTTTTGGAAAGCGGTATCAGAAATTTGACGAATTTTTCGGGAAATAATTAATCGAATTTTAAAGAATTGTATTTAGAGAAAGAGAGAGAGAGAGAGAGAGAGAGAGAGAGAGAGAGAGAGAGAGAGGAAGAGGGAGAGGGAGAGGGAAAGGGAGAGGGAGAGAGAGGGAGGGAGGGAGGGAGGAAGGGAGGGAGAGAGAGAGGGAGGGAGAGAGAGAGAGAGGGAGGGAGGAAGGGAGGGAGGGAGGGAGGGAGGGAGAGAGAGAGAGAGAGAGAGAGAGAGAGAGAGAGAGAGAGAGAGAGAGAGAGAGAGAGAGAGAGAGAGAGACTATTTGCGTGTCTGATTACATATGTCCTCCGGGGCGAAGCCCGGGTAACCAGCTAGTAGATTTATAACAATCTACAAATTCTCTTTTAGCAAGAATAAAATAAGATTTCTTTCAGATTTGTCTATTCTTGAATCAAGAATATTATAGGATTGTCACAAATATCTGCATCTTTCTGAGAAAGTTAAGAGGGATAGTATCAAGATTATTTTATTCTAGACTTAAGAAATTTTCTATTTAAGATTACTTGAATCAAGAATATTATAGGATTGTCACAAAGTTCTATCTGCATCTTTCTGAGATAGTTAGAAGGATAGTATCAAGACTATTTCATTCATTCTAGACTTAAGAAATTTTCTATTTAAGACTAAAATATTATTGTTTCAATACTAAATACGATTGGCCCTATTTCGATCCTATTTTACGATAGATTCAAGAGTAATAGCATTGTATCTAGAAATCTTTTCTGAGGGTGCATGATAAAATAGATTGCATTCTCTAATGGAAAATAATCACAGCTGCGAGAAATTACAGGTATTGTAAATGTCGTTTCGATTTTTCTCTGTTGAAAATTTCTCATATAAAAAGA
>NW_020212937.1:0-1162 GCF_003070985.1 Temnothorax curvispinosus
GAAACTACTTACAGAGTATCCACGTCCGAAGACGACGACGACCTTGATGACTAGTTCAGACAATATTGGTTCAAGCTCTTTTGATCAGGGGTTATACGACCATTACTCAAAATATATGCTTTTATTCCTCTTCTTTTTACTCGTATATTTACCCACTACCACACGGATGATATATTACATCGTCAATTTTCACAAAATTCTATACCGAACGAAACACGTCTTGACGCGTTTGCACACAGATCGAGACTACGCCGCGGGCTTTGATCGAATAATAACCTCGACGAGACTGATGAACACGCACGCACGTACAGACATGTTTACGATTCGCGACTTTGAAAAAGACAATCGGACGCAGGCGTTGTGGGCGTGAGTCCGACCCCCCTCCCCCGCCTCTCTTCGTACTCGCGAGTAATGCCGCGTGCACACATATGCATCCCGCACTTGCCACGCTCGAGATACATTACGACGCGGTAGCCAATTACCTAGCTATTCTTTCGCTTATACGAAAAAGCGATAAATTAACTGGCTACCGCGTCACGTTGCGCCAATCGTTTGTCATTATGCAAAAGCCGAATCGCGCCCGTATATGACGGTATCGCAGCGAGCGTCTGATATATTTAATAAATGTCGTGTTTTAACCCTCCGCAAAGACACGAGGGCGAGTCATGTTTTTCTCATGCGAGTCAAAAATTATTTCTAAAAGATTTGAAAGTTATTATAGATGTTTTATACGCGATTTGCACATTTCCACAGCAATTTTAGAAGATGCATTCTCAACAGCGCTTTCAAAGTGCTTTGCACGCGCTCTTGTGCTACGTGCGCTTTCAAAGCGCTTTTTACACGCATGATTGACAAAAATGTTTTTAAATGTTTTGCAAAATAAATTACATATGTTTTCAAGCAACCTTTAATAGTCTTAGAAATAATTTTTGGCACAAGCACTGAATCAAAATCCATCAAAATAGCCACCTGCCAAAAAAGTGCGTACTGACAACGGTTTTGGGAGGTGCATTCTCAACAGCGCTTTTAAAGCGCTTTTTACGCGCATGATTGACGAAAGTGTTTTTGAGTATTTTTCAAAGTGAATTACATGTTTTCAAGCAACGTTTTAGTCATAGAAATCATTTTTGGCACACTATGAATCAAAATCCATCAAAATAGC
>NW_020212938.1:0-848 GCF_003070985.1 Temnothorax curvispinosus
CTTAAAATTATTTTAAAATGGAAAATGAAAATGAACCAGGGCTAGGCAATTCATCGTCTACTTCTTCTATTTCTATTATTTCTGTTGATTCAAAAGTAAGTATGTACATTCTTCGGAACTTTAAGAGCCTCTAGTCTAGGATCAGGAGACAGGAGTTCAGGTTCAAGACCTCCAATCCAACACAGGACAGGTATTGCCGCAGCTGTAACGTAAGAATTGACCAATTAAAATCATATCTACTCGAAAATGCAGCGTTACCGTTACGGTTTACAGTTCTTAATATGATTGGTCACAGACATTGGTCAATTCTTACGTTACGTCTACGTATGGACGGTACGTACTATACGTCTTATGTTACGGCTACGGCAATTCGTGTCTGGAGGCTTTTTTATTTTTGTTAGGGTTATTTTTATTTAAAGAAACTTTAATATCTTTGTTTTTAAACAGAAATCAAGAACTAGCGGCACCGCCGGCACCGGCTTTGGTAGATGTGGTAGAAAAAAAGATTCAATCAGAAAACATTTTTATGAAATAACTAAAGGAACAAAAACAATTTTGAAGTGCCAGGTGTGCGAAAATGAAGTTAGTAATAAGGCTTGCCGATTAAGGAAGCACTTTGAAAAATGTACTAAAAAACAAGATGCAAAAGAAAATATATGTGATTCAACGGAGGGTTCATCGGGTCCAGAAACTGAAGATCCTAATAATCCAGCAATCAATATTAGCCGAAAGCGTAGGAATCCTGATGTTCAAGTACAAGTTCAACAACTAAAACAACAAAAATTGAATCAATTCTTAGTTAAAACAACCGAAGCTGATAAACAAAAACTCGATTTATCCTTAGCATC
>NW_020212938.1:948-1583 GCF_003070985.1 Temnothorax curvispinosus
GAAAAAAACTAGCTGGCGAATTATTAGATAAAATTTATAACAAAACCCAGGAAGACGCAAAAATTCATTTAAATGGTAAATCGGTTACACTGATACAAGACGGTTGGTCTGCTATCCATAATGAACCAGTGATAGCAAGTTGTGTCTCTGATGGTGAAAAATCTTTCTTTTTGTCATCGTATGAAACTGGTTCTAACCAAAAAACGAGTAAATATTGTCTGGATTTGGCTGTGAAAGACATTATGGAAGCAGAAAATAGGTTTGGATGTACTGTAAAAAGTTTTGTGTCCGATAATGAAGCTAAAATGAAAAAAATGCGCAGTGACCTCCAAAAGAAGCTTAACAATGAATCTGACTTTTATTTTATTATTAATGGTTGTGCGGCGCATTTTTTAAATTTATTATGTGGCGATATTTGTAAACTTCCTAATGTTAAAACTATAATTAAACAAGTTGTAGAATTAAGCAAATATTTTAGAAACCATCATGCAGCTAAAGGTCTCTTAGCCGAGTTTCAAAATTCTCGCATTCCACAGTTACCAGGGGAAACTCGTTGGAACAGTGTTATAGAATGTTTAGAGGTTTTTGTTATTAACCGTGATTTTTATCTAAAAATTGCTGAAGACCACGAGGAG
>NW_020212939.1:0-1050 GCF_003070985.1 Temnothorax curvispinosus
GCGCCGCGCCGCGATCCCCGCCTTTGACCCCCGTCCGGCCAGAGAGCTGCGTTTCGATGACCGCGCGTGCATGATCGGCGTCGCGCGCGGATAAATACGAGAATTAGCGTGCGATCGTGTTTGTACATCGGCGCTTTTTCCGACGGACGATGCATGGCCGGCTGGCTTTCCCACGCGGCACGCACGCACGCGGTGTGCGGTGTGCGGTAAATACGCGATCGTACTTTTGTTTCTCTCGTTCCTGCCCCTCCACCCTTCCGCCATTCTTCGCCGTTCTCTCATTTTCCTCTCTTTTTCTCGCCGATTCCTTTGCAGCTCTCCAGCTCCACCGACCGACATGTCTGTTCCCGGGTTCTCCCTCTCCGCCGGTCCGGTTCTCGGTGAATTTTCATGCTGCAATGTGATATTAAAACGCCGTTTCTCCCTGGGATATTTGCGCGTCGAGCGAAACGCAGGAAAATAGTTACGTCGCGCGCGACTCTTTTTCTTCCACGCTCCTTTCTGCTCCTTTAATGGGAAACGGAGGAGGACAGATAGACAATATTTATTATACTCCGGAACTCGATCCACCTTTTGCCGAGCGGCATAAAGTAAATACGTAGCGAAATGAAGCTACGGACGACACGAGCGAAATTGTAAAAACTAGCTGAAGAAGTAATGATACTTCAAAGGGGCTGGAATACCCGCGACACAGATATCGTATAATAATCTCAGCGACGCCGTCATAAAGGGTTATTGAACGATCGACGGCCGATGGAACGAGAGGCAAAGTGACTGCATTTGTTAAATTGTGCAAAGATCGTACTTTAGAGAGAGCGACATTTAACGAGCGACGATAAGGAACGTGCCAGTCATCTGCGTAAACTCTCGCAATCGTAACGATTACTCTTCGACGTTATGCACATTGTCTCGGGAGAAGAAAAAATTAAACCGGGAAAATTTATCGCGCACGTTGAAGCGCATTAAACAGCATTCGATTTGCACGCGGGTGGAAACATTTCGCAACATTTAATTAGTATTTACAGTGAGCATTTTCGAGACCTCGCGTAA
>NW_020212940.1:0-12716 GCF_003070985.1 Temnothorax curvispinosus
AGCCGTCACGGAAATACAATAAAGAAGAATCCTGTGCTTGCAGAAATGAGCTGCGAGCTTTAGTATAGGAGAAAAGTATGTTAGAAAATTTCATATGCACATGTTACGCGTCTCCCCGAATTCAGCCAAAAACATACGGATCAGTATAACGGGTAGCCCTAGAGCAGGCGCTCTGTATGTATGTGTAAGAATCGGTGAGCACTTCTTTATCGACGTTGGTCGAGTTTGCCTGCGCTCTGTATGTATATGTAAGAATCGGTGAGCACTTCTTTATCGACGCTGATCGAGTTCGCCCGCGACTCCAGCATCCCCTTAAGAGGCTATTCGGATTACTATAGTGGAATTTACTGTAGAGGAATTTACTCTTGATTATAGCTTACGCATCCACTCATTTATAAAGTAATACGTATTACTTAAAGAAGGATATTCTTCATGTAAGATTTTTTGCTTAGAGAAACTGCTAAGAGGAATTCCCCACTTATCGGCAGAATATTTTGCGGATTGCGTACGAGTATATCCGAGTAGTAATAACGTATTCTTATGAGTATTTTTGAGTGGTAAATACGTGCTGTGTGCGACATCGGTCCAATGCTACGTGCCAGTATCGAGCCGACACTGATTTCCGATATTCACCCGACATAAAAAAAATTATTTATTTTGAAATTTTATTACTACTTTTTAACTAAATTTGTTTCTTAAGATGCAGTCTATGATTATAAATATTTTCTCGTATTTAAAATACACATATAAAAACACACTTACCTTGGTGGGATTCGAACTCGGGACCTCGGGACCTCTGGATCGTGAGCCAACTGCCTTAGTGGTAGCCTACTTCTTAATTTGATATAAGTGTTATATATAATCTACACATGTCATAACCAGCGCAAATATATAATTTTTCAAAAATTATCTTAAGAAACAAATTCAGTTTAAAAAAAGTAATAAAATTTTAAATTGGACATATGATATAATATTTCTTAATGTCGGGTGAATGTCAGAAACCAGTGCCGGGTTATTACGAAATTTTGTGTTTGTAAATATATTTATAAAGTTAAAACATCCTTGTCAAATCCTTACAAGGGCCTTAGATAAATTAGATAAAAATAAGGAAACCTTTCTTATGGCATCCCTAATAACTAATGATCGGGGCCTTATGTTATGTAAGGCCATCCCTAACAAATTTCTACACGGGATATTGCACTTATAGAAACGTTCAATGCAAATTTCTCGCGAATATTTGAATATATCGTACCACTTATCTATTAGTAAAGGATAAATAGTAAGTACTAAAACATTTAACCCTTACGGTACAGTTTAAAAAGGTTTTTAAGTTTGTAGAATAAATGTACTTCAATTTAGAGATAAGGAGGAGATAAGGAGTGGGAGTCAAGCTGACTCGAAATCCGCCTGTATGTAACATAAGGGTAAAAATCGAGCGAAATCCGCGGATATTTTCTTGTGAGTAAAAAAAAACGTACTAACGTATTGTCATTCATCAAATGAAAAATGAGTATTGAAAACGGACAACCTACTTTGTCCTCATCTTTGTGAGTAAGAAAGGAACGTATTAACCTGTTGTCACTCATCGATTGAAAAACGAGTATTAAAAACGGACAATCTACTCAAAAATACTCATACGCATACTCGCGTTATACTCATCATGTTCTTTCGCAGTAAACTGCGCGTGCTTGAGAGTGCAAGAAACGGACACAAAAATGATAAAACGGGTTAAAAACGGGCTAAAAACGATCTATATGAGGTGTAAAAGCTGTGAAATATTTTTGTAAGGGAAAGTATAATTGCGCGCGTCTTTTCCGGAGAATAATAGCAACATGTGCTTTTTGGAAAATTTTCATAGATTATGACTGTGATTAGAATTAAATATATCATTTACTTGACGATGACTTACCCTTACGTTATCAATAGATAAGTTTTCGTACACTCTGCCATCGTGGTAAGGACTATCAAATGTAACTCCGTCTTCGACGTATGTGTTGGACTTTGTATTATCATATTTATTATATTTTACTGCAAAAAGTAGTAAATAAAATTAAATCAGTTAATATTGAAGAATCTAGAAATATAAATTTCTCTATACTAATCTAAATATATAACTAACAGTAGTTTAATCATCAAATATATTTATGTTTATATTGTTTGCTTTAACATGTGAGCTGTTTTGTATAAAAAATTATTTGTATCTTTAAAGTAAGGGTGCTAAATAATGTAAATAAGAGAGTATGTAAGTATGGAACTTAGCTACATAATATTTATCTTACCACTGATTCGAATCTTTGAAACGGTTGCTTTAAAGATTTTATAACTTTACTTGAAATGTAAATGGAATAGATATAATTCTACAGCACTATTCTTATCTTATATTTTTACTTGATATTAATCATTAAACGAGAAAAAAGTTATTAAAATTATTTTAATACTTGAAACATTAAGCTTTTTAAATACAAATGTACATATAGGAATAATATAGAATGTCGGGGAGATAGCGATGTTATGATATACTTACAGTAAGCAGGTTGGCTAACGTCGCAGTCTTTGGATGGTATCCAGAAATCTGAGGAACCAGTGTCGAAAAGTATTTTAAATGTCTGCGGTGGAGTTCCAATTTCGATAGTACCGTAGTATACAAGATTTAGGAAATTAATCAGAGATACGTTTGCCGTACCCGAACGAAGTCGTGTCATAGTTTCCGTCAAAAATTTTTCATCGGAGGATGTCTTGTATAACGAAATTCTTGAAGCAACATAAAAAAAATTTCGTGATATTATATACGTATGTATGTGTACATATATCGTACAACATAAATACGAATTTCAAACAATTTATTTGATCATTTTCAAGCAATTCTTATTTAAAAACTATTAAAACCTCAACATTTTGGCATTGAGAAATAAATGCTATCTGCATATATTTACGCATTAGAATGTAGTTAGGTATTTTAAATGCGAATTCCTCTTTTCATGATGCTAATCTCGTTTAAAATAAGATTTTCGAAGGAATCCTCAAAGAATCTCTTGTAATTAGTTTGCTCACTTTATTCCGACTTTCAAAATGCGTTTTTCTTACAGATTTGATAAAATTATGGTATTTAAAATTGATTTGATAATTATTTATCACGAATTCTGCGGCGATTACAAGTAGTTGAAAGCGCGATCTCTGTACGGTATTATAATTCATCGTGTCGATATAAATATGGATCGTTTGTATATAATATGTACCCACCTATGCAACTCTGCGTTGATTGACGCGAAGTTGATTACCGTGATTACCATCATCGTCACGAAGAGCCGATACATGTTTCCTGAATTTCTCGGCGACTGAAGTCACAAAAGTCAAAATTGTTTTAGGACCGTTATAACTGCGAGTCAATCCACAACCGGTACGTACAGACAATGAACAGACAGTCAAATTGCTAAGCGTTCCCTTATATACAAATGTTCGTACATGGCCTTGTCCTTATAAGAAGGTGAGCAGGAGGGCAGAAAAACAAACGAAAAGTTCCAAAGCTTTGTGTTCGAGCGATATTAAAAATCGCTTCGAGATCTCGGATGGAGAAAAAGAATTGACCAATCATATTTAAGCAATTTGACAATTGGCCAATTGGTTAATTTTCGGAGCGATTTCTAGCATCATTGACACAAGGCTTAGAGGCTTTAAAGTTTATGCAAATTCTTTGAGAGCCTAAGAGTTCTTTTCATTAATCCAATCGACTCTAAAAATGGCGTTTTGCATATACGTAAATATTTCACTAGCGCAACTCAATGTATTTAAACAAGTTTAATGATTAATGAAGTAAAATTGATCTTTAAAAGTATGTATTGTTTGCGTCGGTATAACAGACTTATATGTATAAACATAAGCAATGGTACATACATTCATTCCAGATTTAGCTTGAATGCTAATATGCTAAATCATGGCAGACTGTATCAATTGCATTTTATTATTAAGTACTGTATAGTGTGATATTTTTTTTTATATTAGAGTAGAGACATTGGCTTGTAATCATATCAAATTTTTGCAAACGTGTATTGCCAGAAAATATTATCGTTGTTACACATGTTTCAAAATCACTCGATAATTAGTACAGTACGTAAGTTTTTAAAAGTAACATTTTCAAAAAGTTAATTTATAATATTAACGATAGTGAGATACCTTAACCAGTTTTCTCGATATTACAACAATTAATTATAATACATATGACATAATAATGTTGGTATCGACAGATTGGTATCACTGAGTCCACAATTTTATATAATTATTATTAATGAACAAGAGATTTATGTGTATACATTTGTGTGAGCATAAAAAATATAGAAAATTGTATATTAATTAGAAATGCGGTCACTTATACGGGCAGAATGTTATACGATATCTTGTACTTGTATGTAAGCAGCAAATTTATATAATATACGAAATAATATTTTTTGGGATATTACATTAAAATAAAATTGAAGAGCGAATATATGAAATCAATATACAATGTAGAAAATATATACTTTATTTTAATAGACTTAATTATATTCACAATATCTTATAGCAATTCGATAAATGCTGAAAGAACAATATATACCAAATCGTTGGTAAAAATAATATCACATATCTTTGTTCTAATTGTCACATTGTACGTATTCATTTAACAACATATCACATAAATAATCGCAAATAAAAATTACAGAGCTGTAAGTACATGGGAATCGATATTCTAAAAAACTTTGACTCATTTGTTGAGTAATGTCATCTAGATTTTCTAATATTTAATGATAACTTTATTAAAGAAGTCAATCAACATTTATTTTGCAATGCGAATCCCACTCGGTCCTTCCCCATGTCAAACACGATGTAGTACCCCGACCAATAAATACATCGCGTACATTTAATATAAAGCTTTTAACATTTTTTTATATTACAGTAATTGAAAATAAATAAAATAAGGTATGCAAAATTTAATTGAAACGTTGTTCGAAAGCGCATTGAAGTAAAAGTAAAATCATAACTGTCCGCAGCATATATAATACAGGATGTCATTAAAATTTATTATTTTCGATGAAGCAAATATATAAGTAATTTAATATACAGTGTGTGTGTGTGTGTGTGTGTGTGTTTCCTTTTAATTTCCCGAGGTAAATATCTTGAAAAATATGGGAGGTACAGAAAAACGTTTCAGACAAAAGTTGTAGGATATCAAAAGCGACAAATGATGAAAATATGGACTTGAGAGACCTTTTCAAAACCAGGTTAATGTGATCGATGTTTTCTTAAATGGAACCCCCATTTTTTATTACATATTTACGTAGCCCTTGTCGAGACGTTTTCAAAACACTATAATAAAGCTCTCTTTTTTTAAGAATTTCCTGAGATATTTTAAATTTTGTTATGATACTTTTAATATAAATATGAAATATGAAATATCTCATAAAGTGCGTATTCACTTTTCGATGATTTTATCTTGATACTTTCATATATAGAATAATAAAAGAAATTTTTCAAAATAAAAAAATCGCATCAAGAAAATCTGAAAAAATCCTCAAAAATCCTATGTTGTATGTACCGGTTCTTGTACCGGTATACTGCAGGCATACAGATCAGTATGACGGGTTGCCCATTCGTGCAGGCGCACATGGTCGTTTACACTTTACAGCTATATAGGTTTTGGCACATTATAATTATAATTAGTCACATATAATGCGCTTGCAACTCGTCATATTGACTAGAGTTCCTATAATAAGAGTTAAGCCAATGTGGTGACGATTTTTGATTGGTCCCGTCATATGTTTCAGCCAAGTTAGTGAGAGTGAGACAAGCTGTAAGTGGGAGTGAGACAAAGCTATCATGGTCGTCATATGTTTCAGCCAAGAAGTTAGTGGGAGTGAGACAAAGCTATCATTTGGCTGTACATGGCGGCAGTTTGTCCTAACTCTTATTATAAAAACTCTAATATTGACCTGTGTGTCGCTGTAACACCCTGAATATAAACATGTTTAAGCAACAGTCTACAGTGGACTGACTCCTGTTTCTAATTTTTTCGAAATATATGTAAAATATACTTTGTATTTATATAAACACACACGCACACACACACACAAAAGGAAACAAAAAAAATCATGCAAGATATATGTTAATAAATAGAGATAGGCAAATTTAATACAAAGAAACTTTCACAAAATACAATAAATTTTATATTTTATTATATTAGTATTTTATTATTACAATGATCAATATTATAATAATATTACAATAGTATAATAGATTACATAGCAGTATCTGTGTTTGCTAGGATGTTTTCCCGAATGCAAATCCACTGAAATTTTTTCTTTCTGTTTCTTTTTATGGATAAGATTAACAAAAAGAACATTCCATTTAGAATAATAGTCTCATCTATTAAGGCTCCTGTTCACTCATTGCAGCCATCTTGGATTGATGACATCAGAAGCGAGAAAATCATGAAAATTCTTGCGATTTACATTAAAATAAAAATGCTTTTTAATAAAATACCATCTGTAAACGATAAAATAGATTTGTAAAATACACCGAAAATTCCCCTTTTATGAGTAATTCACATTTGTCGAAGTGAATGTTGCCTAATCAAGAACGAAAACAAGCCGTTTGACAGCTACCGAATTGAAATAAGTATTTGCTTGCACATATTAAATCACAATAAAGTGGACATCTTCGGTATATTTTAACACTATCACAATAATTTTAAATGTAAAAACACTGCACTAAAATAAAGAATAACGCTGTAAATCGCAAGGATAATTTTGCTTCTTGACGTCGTTTTTCACGTCTTATAGTTCACAGTTTTGCCAAGTGTGACGCTGTCATGCGAAAACGCGGAGTTGGCTCGCGAGCCAGTAGGAGCCTTAACACGGCTCTATATAATCTAGCATCATTTTTGCAGAAAATTGTAGCAGATAGCTTACAAAAGTTTGAGATTCCGATTTCGTTAGATGCGGTATCGTTGTTCACGAATATTCCATCTGAGTTGGTCGTGGAGGGCTTAAGAAAGAGGTGGAAGTTTATAAAATCATGAGTTTATTGTTGCTGTCAAATTTATTTTGGCTTCCACTTTTTTCACATTTAACAATGTCATCTATAAACAAACTTTTGGATCTCCAATGGGCTCCCCTTTATCTCCGACTGTAGTCGATATTGTTATGGAAGATTTGGAGGAAAGGGTTTTGGGCACATTGAATATCCATTTATCGCTTTACAGGCGCTATATCGATGATATTGTTATGACAATCCTACGCTAGGGATAGCGTACAGGAAATTTTATATCACTTTAACAATTACCATGACAGACTTAAATTTACAGTTTACAATTTTATTTACAATAAAAATTTAATTTTTGCTATCAACGTATTACTTGGAAATGGGTCTCCCATTGATTTAATATTCTTACATATTAATAAGAGATTGGGGAAACTTTAGTCTTTAAAGAAGAACAATAACACATGTAATGATTCTGAATGTTCCCAACAAGAAAAGAGTTTTATTGTTATGCCATATTTAAAATTTGCTCAGAAATCATTGCCTCAGCGGTGAATAAATCAGAAAATTCGGTGGAATATTGTATTCCAAATAAACTTAATAGCATCATTATACGGTCCAGAAGGATAAGAATTCGTATTTTTCTAACAACGATATGATATACAAATGTTGCTAGTATTGTGATGCCTCTTATGTCGGTCAGACTAAGAGGCAATTGCATACTAGATTAAAAGAACATAAAAACAATATTAGATTGGATGAGTCCAAACATTCGGTTGTCTCAGAATATATTGCTAAATTCAATCATTCATTCGATTGGGATAATACACGCATCTTAGCAATTGAGCAAAATTACAAAAAAAGATTGACCGCGGAAATGATTTATATTAAAGAGCAGCAAAATGGTATAAATTCGTATCGTTGCGAACGGTACAACTGCTTAGCATTTAAATCTACCGCACGTTACGGCTGCTTGCCGGCGATACAATCAGTTCCCTTTGGGAACGTGGATATAAACGAGCGAACGACACTTTACAAACTACCTTTTATCTCGTCGCATCCTATGAACGCGCGCTCAACTATCAAGATAATATTTCGACAAAGCATTACTAGATTTGTTCTGCTGCCGGCACCCGGCAGTTGCCGCACCGGCATAGTCCAGCACAGTTGCGATGGATCCTATCAGTATGTTCTCTACCTTGTTATATGTCGCAATGGCGATATTTGTCATTGCTATTGGTATTGCTATATATAAATTGTGGTAACAAGACAGTAAAAGAGTTACAATGGATTGATGAAACAGTGGACATATTATTACTAAAAACGCATTAACCAAATTCTAAATGATGTCATACCTAAATGTTCTGGTTGCGTACCAGAATATTTAATTACAATAACCAAAAATTCTGTTTACTTCAATCAAAAATTGCTTAACAAAATGTGTTTTTTTAATTCAACCGCGGTTGTTTTTTTCGTGCATAGATTATCCTACTATACCAAGGATGAATGTATAGCATCGACAGCTCAGTCGAGCAACAACACGAAAATCTACAATATTTACGACTGCGGGAGATAATAATTTGCATTCGGTACCGAGTGACGCACTGCGACGTTTGCATCGCTTACGTCACCTTGATTTACGGTTAAATAACATCACTGTAATTACGGGCAATTTGATAAATTGGGCATTATGCATAATTCCCGCTTCTTTCGGGATATTTAAGTAATAAAAGCAGAAATGTTCAAATTAATCAAACTGACCGGTCATTATGCATAATGCCCACGGACAAGTGGGATATGTGATTAACATATTAAAATATCTTTCTAAAAAAAATGGCAGTCTGTCTATAACTTCAACTTTCTTACTTGCGATGAGTTCATGCACTAAAATATTTTATATTTTGTGTTTAAACATAATTTATAATAGACAAATTAATAAATTATTTGGTAAATGTGCAGAATAGTGGCCTCCTCACCGATTTTGTTCAAGAAATAACGGTCGGAAGTGTCCCTACCCAATTTGTATGCGCTTTGGATATGTTGTTGAGCATAAAAAAATATTAGACACGTATTTTTTTTTGGAGGATACTTTCAAGGGATACGAAGATTCCATCACATTCCTTAATCTACAGAAAAATATGATTAAAACACTTCCGTCTCTGGTATTTGAAAATCTTAATTCGCTAGAAACTCTAAGTTTGAAAAACGCGATACAATCAGTTTCCTTTGGGAACGTGGATATAAACGAGCGAACGACACTTTACAAACTACCTTTCATCTCGTCGCATCCTATAAACGCGGGCTCGACTATCAAGATAATATTTCGACAAAGCATTGGGTGAATGTACAGTATCCGAATAAAAACCTTCTTCTACTTCTTCTTCTTCTTAGAGTTTATATAGCTCTTCCCTGTAGGGCGTGACACTGCCAAGAATCTTCGTAAGGTATAGAAACTAATGCGATTCAAGTATCCCCCTACTATGACCTCTACTACCAAAGAAAGTAGAAAGATCACAAACCATGAAACAGCACCGCGAATTCCTAAGGCTTCCAACAAACTTCTACCGCTGATCCATACCAGGAACAGCTAGGGAACAAGCTCTACTAAATAAGATGCTAAAAGGATCCAAAATTGACGGCAAAGCACCAGTCTCTTGGACCACAGAAAGAGAAGCTGAAAAGGCATTCTTAAATCATAAAAACAGCCTCTCAAGAGCAGCAGCATTCACGTCTATGTGATTTTCTTCATTGCTCTAAAAAAGAACGAGTTAGAGCGAAGATACGATGCCCCGAATAGAAACGAGCGCAGCCTAAATAAACATCCAGGTTCTGCCGTAAAAGAACGATACATCGCCGGCGGTAAGTCGCTCCGCGCTGCTTCGCGCTGCTTTGTGTGACTGGATTGTCCGAGCGAACGCGATCAAAATCGAAATAAATCGAGAGTTCCACTCGATCCACCCGATCCACCCGATCGAGATGACCGAAAGCAAAGAATTTGAATCGCAATCTTGAACCCCAAAAAATATTTATCGAAAACCATCTTACTATTTTGTGTAATACTCTGTGAGTCCACCAACAGCTCCACATCTCAAATATCAAAAAACATAGGAAAAGCATTCTCCTATTCGAATCCGGAAACAAACTCCGATTTATAGGAAGACGCTCTCCGACGATTAAACTCGCGTTCGCATCCTCCATCGGATACGTTGACTATCCAAGCGGAGGACGGACCAACGACTATCGTAGATGCTGGAACCACCTCCAGTAGCTGCACCGAAGAACCCTCTCCAGCAGATCAACAACAGTGCGTAGTGGAAGTTGGGGCTTCTAGCATTATACTTGATAGTAGACAGCAGGAAATACAAGTCGAGCAAAATGACTCGACGACCAATGACGTCATTACAACGATGGGTACAGTGGCTGCCGAGGAAATTGGTAGCTTGGAAGTCGCTTTTCTATATGATGCCTTAATGCGTGAGATGACAGTTCACGTGTTACAAGGGCGAAATTATCCCGCTGCTCTGCGGGAGTTGCTCTGCCGGCAGTCACCGCGCCGTCGCCACCATGGACGTGTTCATCGCAATTATTATGTATGCCTCGATGGCAATTTTTGTTTTAGCAATATGTTTTGCTATTTATGTTTTGTGGTAGAAATCACCAACTAAGTGAAAAATAGCTGAAAAATAGCTGAGTTTGCGGCGTTTGCGCGGCGAGTTTGGTATAGAAGAGAGAAAGAAAGAAAGAATTGCAATAGCAATATATTTTACTATTATTGCTATTGGTGTATATAAATTGTGGTAAGGATATTTAACAGTAAATGATAAGTGTCTGCTAGTAAGCCATAAAAGAAAAATCGCGATCCTTAACACAACGCAACCATCACGCCGTTTCGACCTATACGAACGACACGCACTCGCCAATTAATGACGTTACTGCGACCCGTCCCCTTAATGCCTTGACCAAAAACCCCCGCCACGAAATCAAAGAATACCGGAAACGGCAGTAAAACATTAACCAACAAAGTTCGAAAATCATCGGCAGCGAAAGTCCGACAACCCGCCAGAAATGAAATCTGACAACTGTCAACAGCAACAGTCCGGCAACCCGCCGGTAACAAAACCCGACAACCCGTTGACAACAAAGTTCAAAGATCGTCAGCAGCAAAAGTCCGACAATCCGCCGGTAACGAAACCTATGTCAACAACCTCGCCAACAACCGTCGGCAGCAAAAATCCAACAATCGTCGACAGCAAAAGTATACGGCAACCTGCCGGAAACGAGAGATTATTGTAGTACGTAATAGTGACAAACGAGAACAATCGACCAAGATGAACCGTCGATATCAAGATCTCTTACGACGAGAACAAGAGGCGATACAACAACTCAGATAGCTGGAAGAACATCCACATGTGTTAGAAGCTATGGAAAGTCGAGTAGAAATGCTCGAAAAACGAGTACGTAAATTTTCACCGATTCCGTTAACCCATGCCGAACTGCTAAAAAAGGAACAAGAGTCACATGAAGAAGCTCTTAAAATAATATCGAGCTCACAAAGTTCTTGATAAAAAAACGGGAAAATTGGATGCAGATCCACGTAACCCTTATGGACGAAGCTGCTAAACTCTTGTCTGTCTATTTAATTAAATAAACGAACCGCAGTCGGTTCGTCGCGTTTGCTTTGGGAGTGCCGCTCAATTAATCGGACTCAAATAAAGGACTTTTACAAAGCCAATTTGAAAAATATTGCGTATTCGCACACTTTTTGCCTATTTATTACAGCAATAAAATAATCATCAATTTTTTTACGAATTTTCAGGATTCCGAACAAATTTTGATAATTTTGAAAAAAAATATTATCTAGCAGCATCTCTTGCTTGCCAATTTCCAGCCCATAGGTTCAAAAACAAGAGGAAGCAATGTTCGGTATGCGGCAAACGATCGCAAATGTGACATACGCATTTCTTTTTAGACCAGACCAATACCAGCAAATGACCTTGCCGGAGGGTACCGGGGAAATAAAATACCCGGGGCGGACCAAAACCAGCGCACCATTCGGTTTCAACATTATTCAATGGTAAACTTAAGCAGAACATTGCGGTTGATACCAATATGAGATCGAAGATAATGATTCAGATGAAAATATTGAAAGAAAATTATTGTAATTTCATTTATCAACAATATTTCGAAAAAAACAGCTCACCATTTTGACAAAAAAGAACATTTAATAGAGTATAGAGTTTTGAATAAATTGGACAAATTCATTAAAACAAATAAAGACGTCAACGCATCGTGCTCGAATAACAATGTAATTTATAAGATTAAATGTAATGATTGCGATACCTCTTTCGCGGGGCAAACAAAACGACAACTAAAAACAAGAATTAACGAACACAAAAACAATTATAAATTGGATTCATCAAGACATTCAGTTATCACGGAACATATGTTTAATTTTTTGTGTAAGATGAAAAACCGTATTATCCGATAATTCTCTCAGTGGATCCGCCGAGTACAGATTCAATCATCATATTTTCCATGTCGTACTTATAAACATACAGAATTTATTATATTTTGTCTTCAAACTGATTCTATTTAATTGCATAAAAAAGACAGAGTACCATCTCTGTAAGATAACTCTTTCATAATGAGAAAAGGAGAGGAGTAAGAAATAGTGATTTAAGTGTTCCTCGTTGTGCGAGTCAATATTA
>NW_020212941.1:0-18029 GCF_003070985.1 Temnothorax curvispinosus
AGGCTCGTTTTCGTTTACGCCAGCACAAACATCGGCTGTCCCATGGAACGTATTTAAAGCGGCGTAATGATTGATAAGCCAATCACAGTGTTGTTTTACAAAGCTTATTTTCAAAATGGATACTCAAGGAGTCTTGTGATTGGCTTATTGATCATTATACCGGCGAAAATATATATCTCTGTCCATGGGACAGCTGATGAAGTTTTCAAAACGTGATTTTTTAACATATACATTCATACATGAAGCAATATTCCATAATTTCCATATGCGTGTACGTAGGTGTGTATCATTGTAGCATAAACGTCAGAACGCTGCAAAAACTAGCGTAAAATCTGTGCTGGCGTAACGAAAACGAGGGTTAAAGCCTTAATGTGATTGGCCAAGTTTCCTTTACAGCGTACGCCGCGCCGGCCGCGCCGGTACGCCGTACATTGGATCCATGGGACTTTACTCAGCGTGACGAAACACGAAACTCCAAACTGTAAAATAATACAAGTTTAATAGGCAAATTATGAAAAAAGTTTATTGTAATTATTATGTATAATTTTTTTTATTACAATATTTCTACTTTTATTCCATGCGTTTAAGGATGATGCAAATTTTATGATACTGAGCATGCGCATGTGGCCGCAAGGGAATGTTCAGTGTCGATTACCGAGATATTTTTTCATTTTTAAGACTAATATTAAACCAACAAACGCTAAAATTAGACCAACAATCATCAGCAAACGATTACGTATCGATTAGACCGTTTTTTAATTAAAAATGAGATTAATTTTTCCGGCTGACAACGCTAATTTTTCTTTTTTAATTAAAAAAAAATTAAGAACCAACAAACGTTGTAATTATATAGGCCGACAATCACCAACAAACGGCCAACAAACGGCCAACAAACGATTAAAAAAAAATTAATAAAGTCGAAGTTGACCGGCTAAGTTACCGGAGCTCGAGAGTCGGACGGTGGGGATACACACACGAAACTATTAAACGCGGCAAAATTTCCCAAACTGTCCAGAAGATTTTTTCGGACTCATTCGTACCTAAAACATGAATGACTAGATTTTTACTTTTTGGGACATACTTTAATAATCGCATAACATAAAACAACGTTAAGGAACATGTCAGATATTCTGAGTGTTGAGCTGCCCAGACGTTGTACGACATCTCCGAGTGAGTCTGAATATTTCCAAAAGTCTTTATAAAGTCTTTCATGTTCTGAAATGTACTCGCGTGGGAAATGTGTTGTAAGTAAAAATGCAAGTCCAGAGGACTGTTTCCCTCTCGCATAGAAAATAAATCTGTGCAAAGGCATAGTTCCAGGGGAGCGCATAAACCTCTGTGCTCAATGCCGTCTTTGTGATTTTGACAAAAGCTAGCAGCACACTTCTCTGACAACTCTCCAACGACTTGATGTTCCGTTCGTGGCAAACTAGGCACTCCCTTGGAAAACAGAACATTTGTATCTCATCCGCATTCAGGCGACGTCCCAACCTGGACGACACTAGCTGCATGAACATCAGCTTCTTTTCGGTCCATAATTCATCATCCGTAGTTTCACCGCCATCATCCATGCTGTAATATGGCAGCACGTTCTGTATTGCTTTGCACAAAGATTTGTGCTGCTTCCAGTGCTGCTTCTGATGTTCCTGACCACAATAGAAGATCATCTTACAGTTACTGCATTGCTTCAAATGGACGCCATCGCCAAACCGTTTGCAAACGTGGCACATGGTTGCGCAGAAGAAGTTATTATAATCGTTATTAATTTGATTTCTCGCTTCTGATTCCATGACTTTTACCTATAAACAGTCTCGTTATATCAAAGTCTCCTTCAGTGTAAAAGACAAATACACACAGTGTTTGGAATGTGATTTCCCAAGTCGCATGCGTATAAATCGACAATTTAATTCTTACGTTTTTAACGCTTTTTCCAATAGAGAGAGAGAGAGCGACCTGAAATATATATTCTGAAGATATTGAAATTTTCTGCTCACGTCACGTCTGCTTTAGGTTTTCAGTATTGTCATTTACATTGCCGAATGCTTCACGAAATATAATTTGTTGCGACAATTTGTAATTTGTACAGCTATTATCTGCAAATCAGATTGATTGAAAAAATTGACACTTAACCCACTACCTTATTGTTTTTAATTGGTATACTTCCCAGGTAGCAGAGTGACGTCTTAATAATGTCTTAACGACGTCTCTGGACGTCAATTAGGCCTCATTAAGACGTCTTTAGACGTTATTCTGCTACCTGAATTATGATATAACATCACATTTTAAAATTATGTATGTACAATTATTATGAAAATGACTAAGTCATTCTCATAATGTTAATGAAAGAAATAATAAAATTCCAATTTCCAAATTAAAATGTCACACACATTTTGTTCTTAATTATATTCCAAAATTTATTATAAATTTTAATTTTTTTAAATTTTAAACTTGAAATTTTAGGAAATTTTGAAAAATTCTTAACCTCGTTGGAATACTCAAAACGATACTCACGTAAAGAAAGAACGGTGGGAAACTGTACTGCTAAAAGCTAGAGTTAGAATGTCACGGCCACTTGATCTCTGTTATTGTTTTGGTCGTCGACTGTCGCAGTCGCGGGCAACTGTGTGATGTGAGAAATGTTAGGAATATCGATAAAAAAGAAATAAATAATTGCCATTTCGTAAATGCTTGACACATTCTTTATTACAAAGATATAAACTTCATTACAAAACAATTAATAAAAAGTCTTGTCTTCATTACAAACAGAATTGAATGCAACACATTGTAAATCCAAGTGTGTTATTTCTACACGCACAAACGTCTAAAAATGACACATTTTACTGGAGCTTGTTTTACATATTTTGTTACGTGTTAAATAAACACGTTGAATTAAATTAAAAGTTAATTTAAATTAAATAAAACTAAAAGTTAATTTAATACGTTCAACCGTGTTAAATGACGTAATTTAAAACAGCAAGAAATGTGTAAGAAGAGCTTCAGTTAAAATAACACACTTGAGATTTACAGTGCAGTCGTACTGCAATCATATTAATATTTTACAATTTACATTACCGCATTCACTTGTCCTGTTATATCTAATAATCGTATAATCCATTATGCTCGACTGATGTAAGACAATCGACCCTACAATTAGAAAATACTGAAAATAGCCATTTAGGATTTCTGGATTATTATAAATATAAGCGGACATTCCGGAGTGTCGGCTATCACCCAGCCGAAATGCTAGCGTCTTTTCGACGTCTATAGATGTCGATAGATGTCGAATCGACATCTATAAGATGTCAATTCGACGTCTATAGACGTCGGCGTTCCGGCTGGGCAGTCTTTTGGAGTTTGTTTCGTGAAGACACGTCGCGATTCGCAGATGTAGTACATACAATTTTCTTTGCGTTCCTTTTTTCGTTACATTTAATAATCGCGTTTAATAAACGTTAAGTTCAGTTAATTCGTGTGTGTCATTTCGCGCGCGCTACATTTCCTTCAAACACAGCCGTTAGTTTGTATCGGTCGCTTAAATTACGCATAACAGTTACGATCAAAGATCCCGGCAGACAGCGACATATTGATTCTCATAATACACGCGCTCCGGCCCGAGAACTCTATGCGGTCTGAGACTAGCGGATGGATTCTTTTCTCTATAGATATAATGTACCCGTCTACCCAGAATTGTATTTATTCTGTCAGTCTCCTTCTCGAAGTCTTGACGCGTGACAGACGTTAAGACGAACGGACAATTTTGTTTCGCTATCAGCTTAATGGACGGCGCCCACGTTTCCTTCTCGGATCCAAGTTTATGCTCGTGAATACCCAGGTTAAATCCTACAATAAAGTCCGGTCTTACGAATGACGGGCTGCGTACATAGTTGTCGTATAACGCATCGTGGTACTTAAAAATAAACTTTTGTTATCCGACGATGTACAGGGATCACAAGCGTTTGAGGTGTATTTATATTTTAATTCCGGCCCTATCATTACAATCGTTACTGACATCACGATCTCTAATAAACAAGACAAAACTTCCCATCCGATCAAGGTGCATTCCTCGGCGCGACTCGCACCTACAACATGAACGACAAAATCTTTGTTGCTTCTTGGGCTATAGTGTAATAATCGCATAGCACAAAACAGCGTCAAGGGACGTGTCAGATATTGTGAGTGGTCGGCTGCCAAGGCACCGTCCGGGTCCGAGTCATCCCGAATAACCCCATAAGCGTCTATAAAGTCGTTCATGTCCAGAAATTCAATGTTTGTGTCGAAAACGTGTTTCGCGTAAGAAATCATGTCCGGCACACAAGAATTAGTGCGATCCTCTTTTGTAGCTAATAAATCTGAACGAAAACACAGTTCCAGGGAAGCGCAGATGTTTCTGTGCTCAATGCCGTCTTCGTGGTCTTTTATACAAAAGCAGGTAGCACACTTCTGACAAACCTTCAACGATTGAGCGTTTCGTTCGTGGCAAATCAGGCACTCTCTTGGAAATTTGAACATTTGCATCTCACACATCGTCAGACGACGTTTCAGCACGCGCGACACCAGCAGCATGAACATCTGCTTTATGTTGATCCATTCCTCCGACGTTTCTCCGCGAACATTCATGTTGTAGCCTTGCCGGCCTTGCAGCACGTTCTGTATGGCTTTGCACAAAGGTTTGTGCTGCTTCCAGTGCTGCTTCTGATGTTCCTGACCGCAATAGGAGATCATCTTGCAGTTACTGCATAGCTTCAAAGGGACGCCGTCGCCAATTCGTTTGCAAACGTGACACATGGTCGCGTAGAAGAACTTATTATAGTCGTTATTAATTTGATTTCTCGCTTCTGATTCCATGACTTGTGCTCACAGTCCAATCTCATTATATCAAGTCTCCTTCGGTGTAAGAGGCAAATACACACAGTGTTTGGAATGTTGTGATTTCGCACAATTTCGCAGGTAACACGTGGAGCATTGTGGCGCACGCGTAAATCGACTATTGACTTTCCGCGCTTTTGACCTTCCTTCCAATGGTCCGTCTCGAAATCTTCCGGGGATATTGAAATCTATTGTTCACGTCATGCTTTAGGTTTTCAGTACTGTCATTTTCATCGCATCACGAAATAACGAAATATACATAATTTGTTGACGTTGCGTTTGTAATTTGTACAGCTGTTACCTATAAACATTGCAATGAGATTGATCGTAATAATTAACACTTAAATTCTCACTGCTTGTTTGTAATTAATACTACTTTTGATGTAACATTGTATTTTAAAATCATAAATGTAATTATAGTCATTTTCATAATGTAAATGAAAGAAAGAATCAATAAAATGCCGATTTCTAAATTTAAATTAAAATTTTAAATTAAAATATGTCATCTTATTCATAATTATATTCTAATATTTCTTATAATATTCTACTTTCAGAATTTCAATCTTATGGTATGAAAAATCACGATTCTTGAAAATATATTAAAAAATTCTTGAAATTTCTAATAGTACAATTTCACCTAGACAGCACGTATGTTTAAAAGGTCCGTATTCATAGTCGGATCTTATTCCAAGACTGTCTTAAGTAATGTCTCAAAATGCTAATACGGCTTTGTGATTGGTTCATAACATCTTAAGATCGTACCTGAGATAGTCGTAAATATAAGATTCGAATATGAATATACCGGCTTAAGATGTCTTTTATGCGCGCTGCCTGGGTCTGGCCGAATATATTCTCCTAATCGATTTTTGAGACTTGTGAGAAAATTCTTGGAAAATAAGAAAATTATTAGAATTTTAGACAGTTAAGCAGGTATTTAGCCGTTAAGCAGTTAAGGTATTTAGCAGGTTGTCAAAATGCATTCTTTAGAGAAAAAATTTTAAACTTTGTTAATCTCAGCACAAGTGTATGTTGATAGCTGTTATTAGTAACATTAATAATCTCGTAAAAAAATACATGCTCCTCGAAACGATACTCACGTACAAAAGGGTAGGAAGCCAGGACCACACACTCAATCTCTGTCATTATTGCGATCATCGACTGTCACAGGAAGCTTTTCACACATGTGATATCAAAAAATATCGAAACAGAAACAATTACCATCATATAAATGCTTGCTACATATTTATTACAAAGATATAAATATTATTATAAAAATTATCGAAAAGTTTTGTCTTCATTATAAAAAGAACTAAAAGCCATTGTAATAATATTTTACGTTACCACATTCACTACTGTTATATTTATAATCCATTTATGCCCGACTGATATAAGATAATCGATTCAACAAGTAAATAATGGCTCCTTGGATTATAAATATAAGTAGAGACATTCCGGAGTGTCGGATTTCAGTTTTTAGCAGTTTATTTCGTAATAACGCGTCGCGATTCGCAGTTGTAGTTCATAGTATGAATTAACTTCATATAGTTATCTCTGCGTCCCTTTCGTTGCATTTCTTAAACGTAAAATTCCATTTAACTCGTATTCTTTCATTTCGCACACGTAACGTTTTTTTCGGCAAAAAACACAGCCTTCAGTTCGTATCGGTAGTTTAAATTACGCGTATCAGTTACGAACAAAAACTTCGGTAGATAATCATATACTGATTATGATAACACACGCGCTCTGACCAAAAGTCTCTATGCGGTTTGCAACTGGCGAATGGGTTCTTTCCGCTACCGAAATAAATCTAACTCCTTACCCAGGATTGTGTTCATTTTGTTCATCCCCTTCTCAAGTTCCCGTTGCTTAGAAAACGTTAAGATAAACGGACAATTCTGTTTCGCTAACGTATGGATGGCGCCCATATTTCCTTATTATTATGTTCCTCAATACTCAAGTAAAATCCTACAATCAAGTCCGGTTTTGTGAATGTCGAACTGTCCACATAGTCCTCGTATGACACATCGTGGTACTCAAAAAACAAACTTTTGTTCCCAACAAAAAAGTTATCATCAGTGCGTGTGCGTGACGAATCTAATTTATCTTTTAAGCCCGGCCCTATCATTACAATCATTATTGATGTCACAGTCTCCATTAACTGCAGGAAAATTTCCCACGTCCATACATAAGGTGGTTTCTTCGAGGTAATTTGCACCTACAACATGAATGATTAAAAATGTACGTGCCTTTTGGAACATAATTTATCAATCCCACAGCATAAAACAGCGTCAAGGGACGCGTCAGATATTCTGAGGAATGGGCTGCCCGATATTGTACCCCATCTCCGAGTCCGTCTGAATATACACAAAAGCCTTTATAAAGTCTCTCATGTTGTGAACTGCAGTACTCGTGGAGGAACTGTGCAAGATACTATTCGGAATGTTGCAGTATCCTTCTTCTATAGAAAAAAATAATTTTATACGAAGACATAGTTCCAGAGGAGCGCAGATGTCCCAGTGGTCAATGTAGTTTTCGTGAATTTGACAAAAGCTGACAGCACACTTCTTACAACTCTTCAACGACTTCCATTCGTGGCAAATTAGGCACTCGTTTGGAAAAAGGAACATATCCATCTCACTCACATTCAGGTCACGTCCTAGCCTGGACGACACTAGCTGCATGAAGGTCAGCTTCTTGTCGGCCCATTCCTCATCCGTAGTTTCATCGCGATAATCCATGCTGTCGTCTTGCAGCACGTCCTGTATGGAGTTGCACAAAGATCTGTGCTGCTTCCAGTGCTGCTTCTGATGTTCCTGACCACAATAGGCGATCATCCAGCAGCCACCGCATCTCTTCAATTGGACGCCGTCGCCAAAACGTTTGCAAACGTGACACATGGTCGTGTAGAAGAACAACTCGGTATAGTCGTTATTAATTTGATTACTTGCTTCTGATTCCATGACTTCTGCTTATACACAGTCTCGTTATATCAAAGTCTCCTTTGCAGTGTAAAGGACAAATATTATAGTGTTTGGATTGTTGTGATTTCACCCGTGATTTATCTTGCACCCGTAAGATATGAGCGTTAAGCAAAATATGACAAAATTGGTAGAATGATTATCATTCCATGCGAATAATGGGAAGGATACTGTTTTTGCTGGTTTATCAAATAGAGGATTCGTGTGCACTCCGCGTACATCCACGCGACCGCTTGCTTCGTGATGCGATAGTACTCAAACACCATGCAAGCTTTTTTAGGCCGCTATTAGCTTAGTTCTGGTATCTACGTGAGACTGAAGCCTGCAACAAATAAACGTATAGTAGTTAGATAAAATCTCGAGTGCCTTTCGAATCGCAAAATCTGTAAATATGCTCTTACTTGTAAATATATATGCTGTAACCTGACCTACGTTCCTAATCTGTGATGAACGAGCTTTTGTCGTATTTTATACAGAATCAATTATTGAATTTTGTTGATCTTATCATATACATATGAAATTATTGATAATGTTAATAATCTCGTTGGAATACACACCCTCCGCGATACGATACTTATACTCACGTAAAGAACGGCGAGAAACTGCATATGTTATCCTGCCACAGGTGCTACAGCCACTTTGACCTCTGTTATTGTTTTGATCGTCGACTGTGGCAAGTATCTGTGAATCTGTCACGCGTCGCAAACGTGTAATTTTAAAAATATCAGAGATTTCAGAAATATCGCTGGAGAAGAAACAATTGCTATTCCGTAAATGCTTGATGTAGATTTTATTACAAAGATATAGATTTTATCGCAAACAATTAACGAAAAATCTTGTCTTCATTACAAATAGAACTGAAAGCAACAACCATTGTATTTAATATTTTACAATACCGCAGCCATGTGTCCTGTCATATCTATAATCGCTGTAGCAATACAATCCATTATGCTTGATGCAAAAGACAATCGACTCTACAAGTAGATAATGTGTTATTTTACATATTTTGTTGCGTGTTAAATAAACACGTTGAATTAAATTAAAAGTTTATTTTAATTAAATGAAATTATAAAAAACTAGCTTTTCGGCCCGCGCTTCGCGCGGGTATAAATCTATCTGTATATTAATTATATGCTTTCAATTCACCCATTAATTTGAAACACTAAATTTGTTATTTTTTCTTCTTAAACTGTAATCTACATCTTCGTTTTTTTTAGATTCAACCTTTATTTTACTCTCAGTTTAATACTAATTTTTAATTTAAATACATTTTTTTTTATTTTTAAAAAGTTTCAATTTTTCATCGTGAATTTTTTAATATCCGTAAATTTTGAGATATTGGGCCTTTTTTTTTTTTTTTTTTTTCGTTGGAGGAGGAAAATGCCTAATGCATACCCTAGGGCCGGTCCCTACCTAGGGTTATGCCGGACTTGCCGGACTTCTTTAAAATTCAATTATTTCCCAAGAAATTGGAAAAATTTTGTAACCGGTTTCCAAAAAGATCGGTAACGAAAAATAATACACTTTATAGCACTCCCCGAAAAATTCTACCTCTGTTTCATAAATTCTACCTCTGTTTCATATATCAGACAGACAGACGTCCGGTACTTATATAGATCAAGAAAATCAATTCATTAATGAAAAATTATCCATTAATAAAAAATTAAACTTATCCTCCAAAAATTAAAAAAATTTTGACACGACTCCTATTCCATATATAATTTTTTAAGATTTGGTCAATTAATTCCCGAAAAATTGGAAAAAATGTGTAACCGGTTCCCAAAAAAATCGGTAACAAAAAATTGTACACTTTATAGCAATCCCGGGGAAATTCTACCTTTATTTCATATGTAATTCTTTAAGATTCAATTATTTCCCGAGAAATTGGAAAAATTTTGTAACCGGTTTTCAAAAAGATCGGTAACAAAAAATAATACACTTTATAGCACTCCCCAGAAAATTCTACCTCTACTTCATATACAATTGTTTGAAATTCGGTCAATTAATTTCCGAAAAATTGGAAAATTTTCTGATACCGATTTCCCCAAAGATCGGTAACGAAAAATTATATATTTTATGGCAATCTCCGGGAAATTCTACCCCTACTTCATATAATTTTTTAAGATTCGGTCAATTAATTTCCGAAAAATTGGAAAAATTTTGTAACCGGTTTAACGAAAAATTATACACTTTATAGCACTCCCCGGAAAATTCTACCTCTGTTTCATATATAATTCTTTTAAATTCGGTCGATTATTTCCCGAAAAATTAGAAAAATTAGAAAAATCGGTTTCCAGAAAATCGGTAATGAAAAACTATACACTTTATGGCACTCCCCGGGAAATTCTACCCCTATTTCATGTACCCTTGATAAAAATTCGGTCCACTAACGAATGAGTAGTTCGCGGTCAGACAGACAGACAGACAGACAGACAGACGTCCGGTACTTATATATATAGATAATTTAAAACGTTCAATCGTGTTAAACGACGTAATTTAAAACGGCAAGAAATGTGTAAGACGAACTCCGGTTAAAATATCTAAATAACACACTTGAATTTGCAGTGCAGTTATAATAATATATATTTTACAATTTACATTACCGCATCTACGTGTCCCGTTATATCTATAATCGTATAATCCACTATGCTCGACTAATGTAAAACAATTATCGACTATACAATTATAGAAAATAGCCATTTAGGATTTTTGGATTATAAATATAAGCAGACATTTCGGAATGTCGGCTATCAGTCTTTTGGAGTTTGTTTCGTGAAGACACGTCGCGATTCGCAGATGTAGTACATATATAATTTTCTCTGCTATAATTTCCTTCCGTTACATTTATTAAACGTTAAGTTCAGTTAATTCGTGTGTGTGTCATTTCGTGCGCGCTACGTTTCCTTCGTCATCAAACACAAGCCGTTGGTTTGTATCGGTCGCTTAAATTACGCATATCAGTTATGAACAAAGACTCCTGTAAATAATTACATATTGATTTATATAAGCTACGTACTGCATCCCGATAGTTCTATGTGGTTTTAAGCTGGCGAATGGATTCTTTCCGCTATACAGATGGTCTACGTCTTTATTCAGGATTGTATTTATTATGTCCGTCTCCTTTTTAAATGAATATTGCGTGGCAGACGTTAAGACGAACGGACAATTTTGTTTCGCTAACATCTGTATGGACGGCGCCCACGTTTCCTTACTGGACCTTCCTTGAAGTTTATACTCGTGAATATACAGATTAAATCCTACAACCAAGTCCGGTTTTACGAATGACGAGCTGCATACATAGTTCTCGTATAACACATCGTGAAACTCAAACGTCAAACATTTTTTCTCTCGTGACATACAGTTATCGCAATTATTTAACAGATTTGATTTACATGGTAATTCCGGCCCTATCACGTTACTATAACTATCATCATGGTTCCTATTAAACGCGGCAAAATTTCCCAAAATGTCCGGAAGATTTCGTCGGACCCATTCGTACCTAGAACATGAATGACTAGATTTTTACTTTTTGGGACATACTTTAATAATCGCATAACATAAAACAATGTTAAGGAACATGTCAGATATTCTGAATGTTGAGCTGCCCAGACGTTGTGCGACATCTCCGAGTCAATCTGAATATTCCCAAAAGCCTCTATAAAGTCTTTCATGTTCTGAAATGTACTCGTGCAGGAAATGTGTTGTAAGTAAAAATGCAAGTCCAGAGGACTGTTTCCCTCTCGCATAGAAAATAAATCTGTGCAAAGACATAGTTCCAGGGGAGCGCATATGTCTCTGTGCTCAATGCCGTCTTTGTGATTTTTACAAAAGCTGGCAGCACACTTCTGACAACTCTCCAACGACTTGTTCCGTTCGTGGCAAACTAGGCCCTCTCTTGGAAAACAGAACATTTGCATCTCATCCGCATTCAGGCGACGTCCCAACCTAGACGACACTAGCTGCATGAACATCAGCTTCTTTTCGGTCCATAATTCATCATCCGTAGTTTCACCGCCATCATCCATGCTGTAATATGGCAGCACGTTCTGTATTGCTTTGCACAAAGATTTGTGCTTCTTCCAGTGCTGCTTCTGATGTTCAGAACCACAATAGAGGATTATCTTACAGTTACTGCATCGCTTCAAAACGTCGTCGCCAAACCGTTTGCAAACGTGGCACATCGTCGCGTAGAAGAACTTGTTGTAGTTGTTATTAATTTGATTTCTCGCTTCTGATTCCATTTCTACCTATAAACAGTCTCGTTATATCAAAGTCTCCTTCAGTGTAAAAGACAAATACACACAAGTGTTTGGAATGTAATTTCCCAAGTCGCATGCGTAAATCGGTAATTTAATTCTTACGTTTTTAACTCTCTTCCCAATGGAGCGACCTGATGAAATGTTCTGAAGATATTGAAATCTACTGCTCATGTCACGTCTGCTTTAGGTTTTCAGTATTGTCATTTACATTGCCGAATGCTTCACGAAATATAATTTGTTGACAATTTGTTGCGACAATTTCTAATTTGTACAGCTATTATCTGTAAACATTGCAAATGAGATTGATTGAAAACATTAACATATAACCCACTACCCTATTGTTTTTAATTGGTACTAATTAATATGATGTATAACATCACATTTTAAAATCATGTACGTACAATTATTATGAGAATGACTAGTCATTCTCATAATGTTAATGAAAGAAATAATAACATTCCAATTTCCAAATTAAAATGTCATTTTGTTTTTAATTATATTCCAATATTTTTTATAAATTTTTATTTTTTTAAATTTTTAACTTAAGATTTTAAAAAATCTTGGAAAATTCTTAATCTCGTTGAAATACTCAAAACGATACTCACGTAAAGAAAGATCGGCGGTAAACTGTACTGCTAGAGCTAGAATGCCACGATTGCCACGGCCACTTGATCTCTGTTATTGTTTTGGTCGTCGACTGTCGCAGTCGCGGGCAACTGTGCGATGTGAGAAATGTTAGGAATATCGATAAAGAAATAAATAATTGTCATTTCGTAAATGCTTGAATGCTTGACACATATTTTATTACAAAGATATAAATTTCATTACAAAACAATTAATAAAAAGTCTTATCTTCATACAAACAGAATTGAAAGCAGCACATTGTAAATCCAAATATGTTATTTCTACACGCATAAACGTCTAAAAATGACAGGTTTTACTGGAGCTTGTTTTGTTTTGTTACGTGTTAAATAAACACGTTGAATTAAAACTTAAATTGTAATTAAATGAAATTAAAAGTTAATTTAATACGTTCAACCGTGTTAAGGACGTTCTCTCGTCCTTATACTAGAGAAAATCGATTTTCTTAGAATTTTCTTGAAACTGTGAATATACGTTAATTTAGGTGTGTTTTATGCGTGGTATAAATTTCAATACCTCTTCCGGTATAAAAAATAAAGATACTGAGCCTCAAAGTTTCAAAAAAAATTTTTTTAATTTAATTTTTTTTAGTTTTGGCATTTTTTCCTTATAGAACTCGACGAGAGGAGCAACTTTGGTCCTCTTGGCCAACCTCGTATCTCTTACCGTTTGGCCTGGAAAAACTTTTCATTAGTAAAAGTTGAAACTTTGAGGCTCAGTATCTTGATTTTTTATACCGGAAGAGGTACTGAAATTTATACCACGCATAAAGCACACCTAAATTAACGTATATTCACAGTTTCAAGAAAATCCTAAGAAAATCGATAATCTCTAGTATAAGAACGAGAGAACGTCCTTAAATGACAGTTAAAATAACACACTTGAATTTGCAGTGCAGTCATACCAGTCATATTAATATTTTACAGTTTACGTTACCGCATCCACAAGTCCCGTTATATCTATAATCGTATAATCCATTACGCTCAACTGATGTAAGACACAATAATTGTCGACTCTACAATTAGAAAATGGTCACTTAGGATTTTTAAATTATTATAAATATAAACATGAGACATTCCGGAGTGTCGGCTATCAGTCTTTTGGAGTTTGTTTCGTGAAGACACGTCGCGATTCGCAGTTGTAGTTCGTAGTTATCTCTGCGTCCCTTCCGTTGCATTTATTAAACGTAAAATTCCATTTAACTGATTTTCTTTCATTTCGCACACGCAACGTTTACTTCAGCATAAAACAGCCTTCAGTTTGTATCCTCTTCAGTCGTACTTTTTTTATGTATATCAGGTACGAACAGACTTTGGTAGATAACTACATACTGATTATGATAATACACGTGCTCTGGCCCGAGGACTCTGTGTGGTCTAAAACTAGCGAATGGGTTTTTTTCACTAAAGAGATAATCTACCTTCTTATCCAGGATTGTGCTTATTTTGTTTGTCCTCTCCTCAAAGTCCTGTCGCGTCATAAACGTTAAGATAACCGGACAATTTTGTTTCCCTACCGCATGTATGGACGGCGCCCATATTTCCTTATTAGACCCAAGTTCATGTCCCTCAATACTGAAGTTAAATCCTACAATCAAGTCCGGTTTTACGAACGATGGATTGAGTACATAATTCTCGTATGACACATAGTGGTACTCGAAAATTACACTTTTGTTCTCTAGCGATATACATTTATCACAAGTGCGTATAGGATCGAACTTTATTAAGTCCGGACCTATCATTATAATTACGACTGACGTTACAGTCTCTAATAAATGCAGCAAAACCCTCCACGTCAATAAGGTGACTACTTCGATGTGATTCGCACCTACAACATGAATGACTAGAACTTTGCCTTTTAAGACATAGTTTAACAATCGCATAGCATATAACAACGTCAAGGGACGTGTCAGATATTGTGATTTTTCGGCTGCCAAAATATCGTCCGACATCGCCGAGTCAGTCGTATTCCCTAAAGCGTATATAAAATCTTTCATGTTCTGACACGTACTCGCGTCCGAAATGTGTTTCAAATCAGGAAACAGCTCCAGAGGAGTTAAATATAATTCTGTTATAGTTAATAAATCTGAACGAAGACCTAGTTCCAAGGTAGCGCAGATGTTCTTGTGCTCAGTGCCGTTTACGTGATTTTTACAAAAGCTGGCAGCACACTTCCGACAATCCTCCAACAACTTATCGTTCTTTTCATGGCAAATTAGACACTCTTTTGGAAATTTGAACATTTGTGTCTCGCCCTTCTTCAGACGACGGCCCAGCTTGTACGATACCAGCATCATGAAGATCAGCTTCTTCTCATCATAATCCTCTGAAATTTTACCGCGGTCATTAAAGTCGTATTCCTGCAAGGCGTCCTGTATGGCTTTGCACAAAGGTTTGTGCTGCTTCCAGTGCTGCTTCTGATGTTCCTGACCACAATAGGCGATCATCCTGCAGCTACCGCATCTCTTCAAACAAACGCCGTTACCAAACCGCTTGCAAACGTGACACATGGTCGCGTAGAAAAACTTGTTATAATAATCGTTATTTTGATTTCTTGCTTCTGATTCCATGACTTCTGCCTATACACAGTCTCGTTATATCAAAGTCTCCTTCAGCGTAAAAGAAAAATACAGTGTTTGGAATGTTGTAATTTTGCAGGTTGCACCCACAGGATAAGCGTTAAGCAAAATATGACAAAATTGGTAGAATAATTATCATTCCATGCGATGAATAGAAAAGATACTGTTATGCTGGCGTTGTCAAATAGAGGATTCGTGTACGTGCACCTCCCGTACATCCACAACCGCTTGCTTCGTGGATGCGATAGTACTCGAACACCAAGCTTTTTTAGACCGCTACCAGCTTAACTCATCTGGTATCCGCGTGAGGCTGAAGCCTGCAACCTGCAACAAGTACGCGTAGTCATTAGATAAAATCTCGAATGCTTTTCGAATCGCAAAATCTGTAAATATGCTTTTGCCTATCTGTAAATATATATGCTGTAACCTGACTTACTTTCCTAATCTGCGATAAACGGGCTTTCGTCGAAACGTATTTTATACAGAAACAATTATTGAATTTTGTTAATCTTACCACATATATATATATAATAATATTAGTAACGTCAATAATCTCGTTGGAATACACCCTCCGCAGAACGGTATATACTCACGCAAAGAACGACGGGAAACTGTTATCCTGCCACAGGCGTTACAGCCACTTGACCTCTTGTCATTGTTTTGATCGTCGACGTCGACTGTCGCAAGCACCAATGAATCTGTCACGCGTGGCACACGACACACGTGTGATTTCAAAAATATCGCTGGAGAAGAAACAATTGCCATTCCGTGTAAATGCTTGATATATATTTTATTACAGAGATATAAATTTCACCGCAAATAATTAACAAAAAGTCTTATCTTCATTACAAATAGAACTGAAAGCAACAACCATTGTATTTAATATTTTACATTACCACAGCCATGTGTCCTGTTATATCTATAATCGCTCTGCATCTACAATCCATTATGCTCGATGCAAGACAATCGACTCTACAAGTAGAAAACATGCTCTAGGATTTTTGGATTATAAATATAAGCAAACATTTCCGAGTTTCGGCTTTTCAGTTTGTATCGTGAAAACACGTCGCGATTCGGTGAAAGCGTGTAAAAGTACATATAATTTTCTTTGCATTCCTTTCGTTACGCACTTATTAAACGTTAAGTTCAGTTAATTCGTGTGTGTCATTTCGCCCGCGCTACGTTCTCTTCGGCATAAAACACATCAGCATCTAGTTTATTGTATCGGTCGCTTAAATTACGCATATCAGTTATGAACAAAGACTCCTGTAGATAATTAAATATTGATTCACATAATATACGTATTCCCTGCCCATGATTCTATATGCTCTTAAACTAGCGAATAGATTCTTTCCGCTATACAGATAATCTACTTCTCTATCCAGGATTGTGTTTATTCTGTCTGTCTCCTTCTTAAATGCATATAGCGTCAAAGACGTTAAAACAAACGGACAATTTTGTTTCGCTATCAACTTCATGGACGGCGCCCACGTTTCCTCACTGGACCCAAGTTCATGCTTGTGAATACACAGGTTAAACCCTACAACCAAGTCCGGTTTTACGAATGACGGACTGTTTACATAGTTCTCGTATAACACATCGTGAAACTCAAACGTCAAACATTTTTTCTTTCGTGACATAAAGTTATCGCTATCATGTAACGGATTTAATTTACGTGTTAATTCCGGCCCAATCATTATAATCGTCACTGGCATTGCGGTCCCTATTAAACGCGGCAAAACTTCCCATCCCATCAAGGTATCTTCTTCGACGCAATTCGCACCTATAACATGAACGACTATAGCTTTGCTTTTTGGGACATAGTTCAATAATCGCATAGCATGAAACAACGTCAAGGGACGTGTTAGATATTCTGAGTATTTGCCTGCCAAGACATTGTACAACATCTCCGAGTGAGTCTGAATATTTCCAAAAGTCTTTATAAAGTCTTTTATGTTCTGAAATGTACTCGTGCAGGAAACATGTTGCAAATAACTATCCGGAGGTTTGTTTCCCTTTTCTATAAAAAATAAATCTGTACGAAGACCTAGTTCCAGGGGAGCGCAGATATTCCTGTGATCAATGCCGTCTTTGTGATTTTGACAAAAGATGGCAGTACACTTCTGACAACTCTCCAACGACTTGATGTTCCGTTCGTGGCAAACTAGGCACTCCCTTGGAAAACAGACCATTTGTATCTCATCCGCATTCAGGCGACGTCCCAACCTGGACGACACTAGCTTCGCGAAGGTCAACTTCTTAGCGGCCCATTCCTCTATAGTTTCACCGCGATCATCCATGCTGTAGTCTTGCAGCACGTCCTGTATGACTTTGCACAAAGATTTGTGTTGCTTCCAGTGTTCCTTCTGATGTTCCTGACCACAATAGGAGATCATCTTGCAGTTACTGCATCGCTTCAAAGAGACGTCGTCGCCAAACCGCTTGCAAACGTGACACATGGTCGCGTAGAAAAACTTGTTATAATCGTTATTTTGATTTCTCGCTTCTGATTCCATGATTTCTGCCTATACACAGTCTCGTTATATCAAAGTCTCCTTCAGTGTAAAGGATAAATATAGTGTTTGGAATGTTGTGATTTCACCCGTAATTTATCTTGCACTCGTAAGATATGAGCGTTAAGCAAAATATGACAAAATTGGTAGAATGACTATCATTCCATGCGATAAATAGGAAGGATACTGTTTA
>NW_020212942.1:0-3024 GCF_003070985.1 Temnothorax curvispinosus
CTCATAGATGCACGAAGGATATACGCTTCGAAAGAACGCTTTGAAATCGAATGTCAGAACTCTACGACTTACTGCCCTTTGTCGAGGGAGCAAATTCGATTTTCTTGAGACGCTCTGAGGCGTCTCGGACATGCAGGAAAATTAGCCGCCTGATTGGCTACGAATACGAGTTCGAGTCCCTTATCTCTAGCTATATGAGAATCGAGCTAGAGATGCTATTTCATAATTTTTAAAAGAAAACTTTTATCTCTTTATCTTTTTCTGTTTTTGTCTTTTTTGAGTTTCTTCTAAGGATAACGAAAATAATTTTAATGTAAAAGAAATTTTATTAATTGAGATTATCACGAGGATTATCATATCGGAGCTTTAAATATATATTTTGTTTTTATAACAAGATACTTCTTATAATTAGAAATAAATATTTAAAATATGTGTGTATACATATTAATAAATGATATATCTTAATGTAATACATAATTTCTAATTTGCAATTTATTGTGAAAATTAATTACTTAATAAGAAATTAAATGACTTATAATTGATGCATCTTTTAAAATTGTAAATTGTTTAACAGAACTAGAATTCAGAATATTTTTTAAATGCAAGCGCAAATTGTGCATTTCACGTGCACAATTGCTTCTCCGATCGCAATAAAAACGCACAGAGTTTCATTTCAACGACGTGGTCGAAGCTGGACCACTCATCGTCGTCCTGAGACAGGTCGGCCATTACGAGTCCTGTAACACGGTCGGGTAAAAACGACACCGTAAAAGCGAACGGGGTGAGCAATGCATCCTGACAGAAGCCGGCGGGGTCCTGTGGGAAATAGTGACGAGCCTCGCGCGCGCATTGCAGGGAACATACCGAGTGCAAGGAAATTTAATATCTGAATCGACATTCCGTCCCCCTTTCATAACAGACAGCTCGCGTTGATTCGACCGAGCAGCATCACTGTGTATTATCGATTCGCTCCTGAGACATCGATACGTTTGCTATCTCGTTTACTTCCGTCCACAGTGCGAAATCAGTTCGACGTGGTAGGTCGAAAATACTGTACACCATGTACAAATAAACCTAATGTTTCTTAATTTTTAATTCGCAAATATTATTTTGAGATTGATTACTTTTACTACTATATAACTTTCGTAAAAAATAAATCGTTGCTCAAAATTTGTCTAAATTTTTTAAAATTAGAATTGAATTGATCTGTTTGATTATAATTAATTTAAAAACGAAAAAAATATGCAGAATATTTCTACGCAACTTGACACAATATTCTGATCCTTTTCTCTATTTCCCGATGGATTGAACAGATTTTATTTTGGACTATGATTTCGATAGAATGTGATATTCCATTTCGGAGATCACCAAAACGAAATGGAGTTCTGACCATCTTGGATCATTTTGGATCTGTCGATGTTCCGGAGGTTCTGCAAGTTCGGTTACGTCTGTCGAAGTAACTATTGTTCGATGAGGAAAGAAAATGAAAAATGACACAGTGGATCATGTCTGAGCTTGTAAATAACTTCTGACTTAAACTTAGGCACGTATTATAATTCGAGAGATGGAAGTTTATTTCTAGAATTTCCATACTTTTGCAGTCACTACTTTTCCCTGAAAAGGATGGGATATGAATATTTCATATGATTTCTGCGTTATAACTTGTATATACTTCCGCAAATATCTGAATGAAGAGCTCTCGCGCCCTCGCAAGAATTCCCCATTTATGAACGTTTAATTTTGCATTCATTTTGAAGCACTGCTGAAAACCTGCGATCCACCTTCCTCTCGAGGCAATTTGAGAAAATATTTATCGTGTCTCGATCGGAGAGAGCACTTTGTGCCCAATTCACGTCGATCGTCCTTAATTGAGAAGACTAGCTTCGTAGCTTCTCGACGCTATTTATCGTTCCTTCTAGCAGCCGGAGGCGACACATGTCCCTGCCGTTCCGAAACGACTTTCTGGGGACCCTTCGGAACGGATTCGCCCTGTGCTCGCCATCGACGACACTTTAGGGACGCTTTTTCACGAGTCGCCGCCCGCGCGCCGCCGCTTTCCCGGCTCGCTCGTTGCGGATTAAAACCGATCGAAAGCGACTAGTCGTGAACTTTGCTACTCGTGCTTGTAACTCGAGAAGCCTGACCTTTTGGCCTTCTTCGGGCGAAACGATTCTTAGTGCGAGAATCGCGTAATCCTCTTTGCCGCGGTATAACTGGGTTTGCGAGTTTTATTCCCTTCATATTCCCGTCGTTTCTTTTTTTTTTCACAGTGAAACCAAACGCGTGCATCGGTTTGCTGTGATGTGCTCCACAAAGCCAACGGGCTGTAAGTTTTTGCGTTGAAACTTGGTTAATGAAACAATCCGGGTTAGCGTTGCTCTGTGTGTAACGCGAGTTGCGTTGGAACGCAACTGTGGCTCGCGGATTATATTTTTTTTTATGCTGATGGCGATTGACGCGGAGTTACCTCCGGCGACTCTGATGTGTGATTCGACGTACACGTCCGACAATAATAATGCGCTGCAAATTTTACATTTCGAGAGGATCAGTTATTATAACGAAATGATTAATTTAATAATACATGTTTGTACGTGATGATCTCTTTTTATAATTTTCAAACTTTTGTCGGTCTTTTGGCAGCAAAATCGAGGACTTCACGGAACCTTCTTCGATTTATATAAACGATAACGTAAAAAGAACTGGCCTATGAATTCCGTAATTTAATTAACGTCATTCATATCGCGCGTTTGCTCGCAATCCGTCGAGTGCGAATCTATCTGGCGAACGACGCGCCGGTGGCAGAAACAACGGGGCCATTATAAGGCGCTTTAGTCCGAGAGTAAGTTGGACCATCTCGCGCGCGGTGGTCGCGGACCGCGCGCGACTTGTCTCAATTTACAGGAACGACGCTGGCATTCCGGCGGGCTGGACGACGGCGCTAATTTATATTAATTTTAGACACGGTATATATTCGAATTAACGCGTACCGCGGCCAGCGCGCGCTCGTGCTGCTTTTTCAGCATT
>NW_020212943.1:0-6977 GCF_003070985.1 Temnothorax curvispinosus
AGCTTTGCAGGCTTGCTTAGAGCTGCAAAGCTGCTTAGGAACGGCTTGTCCCAAATTTTAGCCAAATTAATTAACGAATCTCATTTCACTTATGCTCGTTTTAATCAGTAAGATCAGCCGCAAGCTGGTACAGAGTCGGATTTTCCATTTTGGCTCTTAAAAAATTTATAATAAATAAAATACGGACTCGCAGCTAAGCAACCCGACAGAGGTCGGTAGTGTTACTCCTGTCGACCCTTAATCATGCATTATTGCATAATTAAGTGATCCACTAGAATTTTGTTTACAAAATGGCAGAATGTAACAAACTTGGCTATATTAAAAATATATTTAATAAAAGTACATTGCCTTCATGTACAAAATGGCTGCTGAAATATTGACAAATTGATAACCAACTTTTAATAAATTTAAGTTAATTTTAATTATTAATTGATTGTAGACTGGAGATTTAGAGAGCGCAGATGTTATCGACTATTTAAAAAAATTAATATCTTGACGATTAGCCAATAATGGAATATTAATTTATTACTAGTTACGTGTTTCTAGATTTTTATATGCGGCGCAATAATATTACATAATTCGATGAAGTTATAATATGAAGCCATCACGCTGATGTTGACTAAACATTTAAATCCTTTCCTGCCTATCAGATTTCATTTAATTTATGAGTAACGAGTGGTTTCTTAGGGCACTCGGTGATATCAAGTATCAAGTAGATATCCATTTGCGAGGCAAAATGACGCCGCAATTGCGAACTGTTTATTCTCGGTTTGCGGTAAGTAACGCGAATTGCTCTTCATTCCATAGCTATCTATCTGCGATCAAATAAGGCGGTCACGTTGCGTTACAACGTGGAATGGAAAAGGAGGAGCTCTAGGATAAGCCGGGTGTCTCGACGACAGTAGCATTGCGGTCTATCCACGACGATCCTGTTGGCAAATACAAGCTCGGGTTTCACTCGCGATGACGATAGCTCGAGTTTCGTCCTGGTCGTTGGCTCGCGAATGTCCCATCTGCCCCCTCCTTCTCCTCAAGAAATTCAACGGGTTTTATGATGGGTTCGCTCTTCTCAAGGTCGCCCACGTGCGACGAGAGGAGGAGACGTAGCGGAGACTGCATGCCGAAGTGTATTGCCGGAAGAAAAATAAAATTAGATGAATAATTAAAGTACATATTTAGTTTATTGCACTGTTGCATTATAGCGTTATTATCGAATGAAACGATCTCTTCTTAGATTAGAGCAGAAACGTGACGTGATCAGAAATCGGATGAGATTCTAAAATAAGAAGCAATATTATGATAATCAATGCTAAAAATTTGTATAAAATATTAAGATATTTTAAGTTACGTATTTAAATTAGTTTTAATTATCCTAAATGAATGTGAGAATTCTATTAAAAAATTCAGCAATTCCTGTAGGTATAGGCGCGGCTACTTCCAACACAGAAGCTTGATTTTGTACTTCGTATCTGAAGTTATAGATTATAGTTTGCGAAAAGAATTCGGTATCTAGAATAAGGAGGAGACGAGTCGAGGAGCACATAAGCGAGAGAGGAGTCCAGCCGCGCCGAGAGGGCGGGAACGCATTCTATACTCCACGTATAAAGTTAAGTGGCAAAGGATTTATGCCGGCATTAAAGTCCAACTGTTCGGAACAATCTGCATAACTTAGACGAGGCTGCCGAGACGCGCGTTCGGTGGCTCGGCTTCTCTCCCTTCTTCGCCTCTCTGCTTCTCTCTTCCGCTCTTCGGACCTCCGGGTCTTCTGCCTCTTCGCGGTCTTTCTCGCCGTCATATTGTTCCCCATTGACAGATACGATTCAATGGAACGGCACGGGACCGTGGTGGCCGCGAAGTTTGACGTACAAGCGCCAACCTCGCGCGCTACCACTCCTCGAGGTGCGGGGAAAAAAGAAGGTCCTGTCTCGTTGAGCCCGTCCCTTTCGATCGCCATCAGACGAGCAGAGCTAGTCAGCGAAGATGACGCGACGAAAGACGAGAGACGGGTGATCGAGTAAGTTCAACCGCATCGCCGGACAAACGAAGGCGGCCAGCCGCGGCGGCGGCGGCGGAGGCGGCGCGGTTTCGATGATACCTCGAACGGGTTCCGTTTTCTTCTTCTCGCGGACTTCTCCGTTTCTTCCTCTGCCGGGTGGAATTCCCAATAGCGAGCAGGTGGCAAGTCACGCACGTTCTAGCAATCATTCCAGGACGACGAGAAATATAATAGGATGAGATTCTCTCCTCCGGCCTTTTATTACGCTCGCGGCTCACGTTTTTGTCTTCGTCCCTTTCTTCGCTTTCTGTTGTTGCTGCTGCTGCTGCGTTTTCTTCTTGTTTTTCCGAGAATGCTCGACACGAGGATACTAGATGCGTACTCGTTCGCGCCAATGCAATGGCGCAATGTGAGATTACTATCTAGCCGTAAAACTCTTTGGAGTCTCGGTGTAAACGAGATTATTACCGCGTTAACGCCGAGCTGGGTGAAATTTATTTAGTATTGCACCCTGCTCCCGCAGAAGCTCCGTGGTTTGTTTTGCGATCGCGGTTACGGCAGTGCCACGTCGTGGAAGTGTCACTTTTCGCCTAGAGATCCGATTAAATCGACCGTTTGCGATCCTCTTGGTTGCATCGACGCTTTCAATATCCTGTCAATCGTTGAGGCGAAATATCTTGTAGCTTTCGCCCAACCGATACACTTCATTGTATTCAAAACGAATTTGATAGAAATGTGAATTACGTTGTCGTAATGCGAAACGTGACAGGATAACGATCGAGCCTACTTCTACACTGTTAAATGTATTAAACGATGAAATTTAAATCAATATTTTAAGTCCATTAGTTTAGTTAAATTAACATTGTTTTAGTCAAATTAACTCTATATTGAGCAGGAGCAGTGGCAACCTATTAGGAATGGTTAAAAATGACTTAAACTGACAAGGGAACCTCGCGAAGTGGAAAATTCTGATTTTAATGAAACTTTCCACACATGTAGGGGGAGTAAAAAGATGAATTTAGATATTTTTTGTAGCGGCCCAAAAACGGTTTTAAGGGGTGAAACCACCTCTCATATGTAGAGCGGTTTTTTGCTTTTCTCGATATATTTTGAAAAGTATTCGAGATATAAAAAAATGTTTCAAATAAAAGTTTTATGGTAAAATGTCCTCTATTCTTTGCGATATCGCATCCCGGCATTCCCGTATAGAGATTTATACTTATAAATTGCTAATTGATGAACAACTCGGCACGAAGTGGCTTAACAGAAAAAGCCCGCGTTCTCGTCGCGGGTCAGCTCTCTCGCCCACGACAGCGATGTCGATTATGCTTAATCCGCGCGAGTTTCGCATGGTCGGGTTTTACCGCGATCCGCTCGAAAGCCTTACGGTAAACATTTGTGTAATTACTTCGGTAGAATAAAAGGATATAATTATCATCGAAAGCGGGAGGCGCGGCTCGCCGATGTTAGATGGGCCTTACCTCCGCTCCCGTAGGGCCCTTCTGCAGGCCGTACGCGCATTCGTGGGAGAATTTAATCGACAGCGTCGATCGAACCAGCTGCTCCGAAAGTAGCAACTGACACGAGAAATCGAGACAATGGTAGACCACCGACGAGCGTATTTTCCATATAAGGAGCACTAACGTCGCGGTTGAGCGTTCGTTTGCGGATCCGATTCCGATTCGTGAAAAATGCGAGGAATACATTCCGCGATTGAGATTACTTCAGCGAAGTTACGCAACGAACGTTCAAGATATTACGATGCCCTACGATAATCTTTAATACTATTATATAAAGGGGAAAAGTTTATTTGTACCATTGTTCGGGGTAATCTTAGAAACTACTGAATCAGTTTCAAATATTTTTACACTGATGGATAGCTTATGTCTTCCTGAGTAACATAGGCTATGTGCCATTGTGCTACAACCCAATTGGCAATTTGAAAAAAAATTCGGGATATCTAAAATTTTAAATTCTTTAAAAGAGTCGTACTTAATGACTTTTCCTGTTCAGATTTTCCTAATCAACCAAATCTTAAAGTATTATATATAAAATATAGGTAGAAAAAAGTGAGGAATATAATAGAATTCAAAAAATTGCTAATAATAAAAGAGTTACCGATTTCTGTTTAAAAAAATCTATGTGATTGCTCTGATTTCCACAAATTAGCTATTTTTTTATGGATAGAGTATCATTAAAGGGAGGTTGGTATTGAATTTGGCGAGGATCGGTGAAGGAGTTACCGATTTTTGCTTGAAAAGTGTATAAGTTATACATGTAATTTTATATAGAGTATCATTAAAGGAAGGTTCGTATTGAATTTGGCGATGATCGGTGACCTAGACAGCACACGGATATCCGATGAACATCCATAAGACGCACGGAAAAAAAAATTTGGTTGAAATAATTGGAAATCTGGTTGAAACAACCTGACTGTTTGGTGAGAAATGAACGATCCATAATTTTTTTTAAAATAACCAGACAAATTTGGTTAGTCGCATTCTGGTTGAAGTAACCGGACAAAATTGGATTAGAACAACAAAACGTTTGATTGTAATACGATGACAATATCTCATTAATGTAACCAGACTTTTTGTTCGATGAACAACTGCAATCTGGTTCATTTATCCAAATAGTAAGGTTAATATAATTTTATGCATTATTGCTTTACGTTTATTTTCTACTTGCATTAAACGAATAATACAACCTTATTAATGAAACATTATATAAACCTTATATAAACCTTATATAAACATTATATAAACCTTATTAATGAAACATTATATATTACTGTTGCATAACTTTCCTTATAGGTATAAACTTAGCTTTAACATCGCACGTATCTTTTGTAATATGACCTTGAATGAGCTTCTCATCAAAGCGACTTCCAACTATATAATCTATTGCCTCTATATAATGTCCACTGTTCTTCATTTTTTGCAGTCTTTGGTATTCTGTTTCCATATTTCTAAAAGGTTCTTTAAGAATTTCCAATCCTTTCTCTATCGCAGTCAATACATCTTCACTCAAGATCACATTTTCCAAATTGTTTCTAATTGAAGGTATTAAAAGTGACGAAATGTTATTGAGAAGATCATGGGTTTCATCCACTATGTTTTGAACAATACTACGTGGAAGACTTGGAGTGGCATAAAGCTTAGTTATAAAATACAAAGCAAAGTCTTGTACCGTAATCAAAATATTTTCATCGTTTTCGGAATTATCACTATTGATCGCATTCTGACAATCAGCTACAGCGACTATCTTCATATCTTGATCATGAGGCATGCTACCACAATCAATATCTAGATTTGTTTCAGATCTGTTAGTAGAATGTGATATGGCGGGAACTTTATGAAATGAAATCAAGTGTCTACGAAAGGCACGCCATCCTTTAAAATCTCTACAACATTTTTCTTCTTGACACATAATTTTTTTATTTACATGCCATCGATGACTCATTTGAATATGAAGATAGAGTGCTTTAACGGACGGAAATGGATCATGCTTACAATCTTTTATAATACAGCGAGACATGATAACATTCATCACAATGACCATGTATTAAAATTAAAACTTGCATTAACCAAATTAAAGAAAAAGGAACTATAACTGCTTCTTTACAAACTGTCGAAGAATACTAAATAAAATAAACTAGTAAATAAAATATAATAATTCTCTCACGAGACAACTCAAGTCATTTATATAGAGTATATGTTATATATCAAGAAAGCCATAAAAATAAAATAATAAATTTTTCCAAAATTTGTAATATTAAACTTATAATATTACCTTGTTACAAAAGAAAACAAGTTAAAAAACATTATTTTTCGGATAAACATTTTAATTGCTTACTCACTTGAGGTATTGTTTTGTCCCACTGTGTACGTAAGTCATACAATGCCAATTGCAAAAAATACCAGATAGCCTCACTCTGAGGAGAATATTCGGCATGCAAAGCATGTACGCATTTAAAACATACATCCACTGCCGTGCGAATGTTATCAAATCTATAATAGTTCTTATCAATTACTACATAAAAATCCTTGCACAGTGATACAGTAGGTCCGACAGCGATAACAAGTGGTTGAATTTTGGTTTTCATGTGTTGAGCTCTGCTTCTAATTCGTTCTACATTTGGCACCAAATCATTCATTACCTGAATAAAATAACTTTGTAAGAGGACAAATACAAACATTAAATAAAATAAAATAAATAAAAAATAAACAAACATCTTTGTTAATGTTTGTCGCAAGTATACAGTTTAAAATAATTTACCTTCACATGAAGAATGAATCCATTTATCATTTCCTGGGTAGTAGGTTTCCATCTCTTTCCATTTGTTAGTGGTACAGGAACTGGACTAAAGAGATGTCCCAATTTTAAGAAAAGATTTAAGTGACAATTATCTAAAAAAGCAAAGTAAATTTTTTAATAATAAAGGTTAACAGAGATAAGGAAAAGTACCAATAATATTAAAAACAAACAAATTAAACACATTTGCAACGTGAGATGTGTAATCTTATGTACTTAATACTTATATACTTAATATCTAGCAATAAGTAATATATTGTTTCAAAATCATTCTATATAGATATATATAATAATGTTACCTTCCAAAGACAATAGTAATGATGCTTTTCTTGCAAACTCCGTCCATTTACTCCACATTCGCGTATCGTAATCAGGATATAATTTCTTAAAATCGGCTAGAAGCTGAAAAAGGAAAAAAATAATGAAAAACTAATCTCTAATTATCCTAAAGTAACATCTCTCTATTGTTGCAGATTTACGCACTTATATAAAAACTTACTAATTTGTAGCCAGTTGTCAGTTGAAGAGCACCGTATTTTATGATATAATCATAAGGCCGCGCCGGCCGCGGGGGTGCTACACGTCGTACGTCGTACGTCGCCGTCGCCGTTGCCGTCGTGGCCGCGCGCACACACGTCGTTCTCGTCGCCGCCACTCCAGAAGACGA
>NW_020212943.1:6987-12719 GCF_003070985.1 Temnothorax curvispinosus
CTTCGCCAACGGGGACGAGGTCGCGTCTCGCGGAGGGCGAGAAAGAACGCGGGAATCGCCGCGAGTCCGCCGGTACCGATACCGTCCGCGCGATTTAATCACCGTCACTGCGACAGTCGTCGTCGCCGTCGTCGTCGTCGTTGCCGTCGCTGCTCGTCGCGGTGAAGAGATGGCCGCACAAACGCAATCACGCTTCGAAGGGATGATCGCACAAACGTAATCACGCCGCGCTATCGTGAACGCAACAACGTCGCGCTCCGAGGTTGGGATGTCGCGCGTCGAGGCGGTTGAAAAACAAAAGAAAATAGTTTCGCGCGGGCTTCAGTTTAACACAATAGGTCAAAATAACCAGACACTTGAATGTTATTACTAGACACACGTGAATCAAACTATTGGATTAACGTGACATGTATGATTACGATAACCAGAAATTATGTTTAATTCCACCAATACTCCTTTAATCATACATGTCACGTTAATCCAACTATGCTCTTCTTCCTTTGTAGTTATAATAACTAGATGCTTGTATATTATTACTACAAATGCACTAACCAAATTCTAAACGGTATCATACCCAAACATTCTGGTTGCGTACCAGAATATTTGATTACAATAACCAGAAATTCTGTTTATTTCAACCAAAAATTTTTTAACAAAACGCATCTTGTTAATTCAACCATGGTTGTTTTTTCCGTGCGTCGTTTAAAGATATTGAGGATGTCCATAGGCCATCCGTTTTACGTCTTTCGGACATTCTATGGACGGCCATAGTATATCTGTTTATGAAATTGGTGGACATGTTTATATCCCTAAAACATGTCCATAGGATATTCGATGGACGTCCTATGGACATGATACACTGAAAAAAAGGTTTGGTTATAATAACCTAAGGCTTGGTGAAATAGCTTCAACTAAAGGGTTTAGTGATTATGACGAAATATTTGGTTAATGTTAACAAATTTGGTTAATGTTAACAAATTCGGTTAACATTAACCAAATATTTCGTCATAATCACTAAACCCTTTAGTTGAAGCTATTTCACCAAGCCTTAGGTTATTCTAACCAAACTTTTTTTCAGTGTAAAAGGGAACATTTAGAATTGTAATTTACATTAAAAAGATAAAAACAATGAAATATACAGGGTGTCCGAAAAATCGCCTACTCCACTTCGGGAGGTGATTCGGGACCCAAAAACAAGCAAAAAAGTTCATACAAACATAGGTCCGGAAATGAGCCGTTTCCTAGTTATAGCCACTTTTATGTTCAAAAATCGTAATTTAGAATCCGCTTGGCATCCCTCTTTCTTAATTATTTCTTAAATTAAAAATTTTTATTTTCAAATATTTTTAATTTTTTTAATTTTAATTTTTTTCAATTTTTTATTATTTGTAACGATTACATTATTTTTAAAAGAAATCAGTTGTTTTTACGGTTACTTGAAATCAGTTGTTTTCACGGCTATTCAAAATCAGTTGTTTTCACGGCTATTCAAAATCAGTTGTTTTCACGCCTATTCAAAATCAGTAAGTAAATCACGGCTTTTCAATGGCTACGTTTACACCCTGAAATTAGGCCGCGGCCTGTACCTCAAATTCGACCTAAATTATTTAGCCCGCCTGCTGTAAACAGTTGATAGACGACCGAACCTGGCTTCAGATCAGGCCGCGTATTTTAGTGAGCCGACCTGAAATCGGCCGTTATCATTTGCGATGTAAACGCGCGATCAAGCGCGACGCGTCTTAAAGTGACCTAAAAGCTTCATTTGCTTGTTCGGATTCGCTGCAATTCAGGGCGATCCCAAATACGATCCCGTCAATTTTTAGGTTTCTTTCGGTGTAAACGAATGATGACTAGACCTACTTCGGGTCACAATATAGGTCAGGCCGCGATCAGGTCGCTGGGTGTAAACGTAGCCAATAAGTTTCAAATTATTATTTAACAACACCTTACTTTTAGGTTGTATCTAATCTTTCCGTATTCATCAATGGATCGTTTAAGTTTTAATGAATTAGCTGATATGCATCTTATGTATGGTCTTGCTCAAAGTAATGCTGCCGAGGCAAGAAGATTATACATCCAGTCTTTTCCAAATCGAGATGTACCGGGAATAGCGTCTTTTCGAAATGTAGACAGAAACTTGAGAGAATTTGGTAATTGTAATTAAAAAAAATTGAAAATAAAAATTTACGATTTTTGAACATAAAAGTGGCTATAACTTGGAAACGGCTCATTTCCGGACCTATGTTTGTATGAACTTTTTTGCTTGTTTTTATTCCCGAATCACCTCCCGAAGTGGAGTAAGCGATTTTTCGGACACCCTGTATAAATATTTTAAAATAATATATTTATTTTAAAAATTATATAAAATATATACATATATGTATGTATATATTTTACGTATATATGAATGTATCCACACACACACACACACATACACACATTGTTAAACGTATTGCACACGCGTATTGCAAATTAAATAAAGAAAACAGCGCTTTTTTCAAAATAGTTATAAAAACTAATGTGGAAATTTTAATAAGGGTGTTCACTCAAATTTAGTAAAAAAAATTCCCACATTTTCTAGAAATTTTACTCCAAATTCACACTTTTACATTGTTTAAAAACAAAAATGACTCAAAATGAGCAAAAGTGAAATAAATTTACAAATTGCATGTGCAAATGCAAATGTTTACAATGAAGAATGTTTTATTTTATATTGCTTCTTTCTCTGCCCTTTCTTTTGCACATCTCAGAATTTTTAATGGCTTGCTCAATTTCTTTTCGATATATACAGGAACTCTAATATATGAGAGACTTCTCATTACGAACCCGGCTCACATTTCTGTATCTTATTAATGGCTGAACCTAGTTTTAAATTATCAAAATGTTTATTTTTCTTCAGATAACGTACTGATAAAAGTAAACATAAATTTAAAACCAAGGGCGGCAAAAAGGAGATATATGTCTCGAAAGTAAACACGAAAGTCAAAATCTCATTATTTAATTATAAGTTTGATGAAAGCGAAAAGGAATTAGTTCAACTCCATCAAGCTCTTAGTAATGTCGTATATAGCAATTCAAAAGATATAATTGCTAAGTGTTACAATGTGTTACAATAATACATATAAGAATTAGATATGAATTTTCTGTAACATCTATTAATGCTCGTATAATGGTCTTACTTCTCATTATAATTGCTAAGGTTGAACCAGTATTAGAAGCGAAGATATCAGAAATAGTCATCTCAATTTTCAACAACATGAGCCGTTCCAATTATGAGAAACTATTTCCCGAAGAAGCATGAATTGTCTGAGTCTTTGAGATTCGTTATTGCAAGATCACTTCTTACATGCTGCGAAATTAAAGAATAGGATTAACGAGATTCCCACTGTCCCTACCTACTATCTAGCGAAACCACTGCCAAGGGAACGCGGGCTTGGAAAAATTAGCGGGAAAAGAAGACCCTGTTGAGCTTGACTCTAGTCTGGTACTGTAAGGCGACATGAGAGGTGTAGCATAAGAGGGAGATGGCAACATCGCCGAAATACCACTACTTTCATCGTTTCCTTACTTACTCGGTTAGGCGGAGCGCGTGCCCCGCGGCGAGGGCTTCGTGCCCCGGCGGTCACGGTGTTCTAGAGCCAAGCGTGTCAGAGAGACTAGAACTTTTATTATATAACAGTTTGAGAAAGTCAGTGATATAAAATTTATTTTAACTAAGTAATGGTAGACATTAATATTTATAGAGTGTCGCAGCGTAATGGTGTAACGGTTGGTCGACTAAAAATGGCTCTGTATTATTTTAAATATTAGTAGACTAGTTATAAGATTATCAAGTAGTAAATATTGCAACAATTACACTTTGTGTTTTATACCTCTTTTTCCATAGTTTTATCCATAATTACATTTATGATTTATAATTAATAATTTCCTAATTTAAGTTTTATATTCTATTTAAGTTTTAAAATATAAATTTACTATTTGAAAAGCGAGCAGCTAAATAAGCTATAATTTTAATATTTTAAAAACAATACATAAACGTTTTAGAACAATTTACTAACTTGTATTAATATTACTTTAAACAAAATAATAAATTAACAGAATAACAAAACCGATAGTTTGTTAGATGAACAGAAAAAAGTTAATATTTCCTTCTGTGAAAACAAAGTTTGAAAATAAAAATTTAAAAAATGACCTTTTTAATATACATTGATATTTGCTTGATTTGTAATCACCGCAGTAGCCTTAAATTCTGCGAAATACCTACGAGTTAAATTTTTGAAACAAATTGATATTAAACTAAGGTACAAAACCAGACATAATACTCTTATTTCCTACGAAAGAATTAAACATTTTATTCTTTCATTAATTATACACTTATAATTTTATTCTAAATATATCGTAGTACTTCTCGATTTATACATTTTCTATATATGTAGAATTATTTATTTACCACATTAATTTAATGGAAGATTAATTTGTACTTGAATGTACACACTTTTATTAATAAATATTTTTTTTACTGAAATAGAATATTATACTAAAATATAAAAATAGAATATATCGCATTATACCCATCTTGGAATAAAAACTTGTCTTTTTCCGTACAAGGTTACGATCTGAATTAATTATTTAGGATATTCGTCGAAACTTCATTTAAATGTAAAGAAGGCCAAAGTTTTATAAATCAGAGAGGGAAAAAAGACTGTTTACTAAACAGAAACATGAAAATAAATGAGATGAGAGTTCGAGAGTTCGAGAGACCAGATGCCTATATATACGCTTGATCAATTGACAGGCATCAGTCTTGATACACATCTTGATACACATCATATCGTATAATTGCTAGGGCTGTTCTCTGACAGTGAAGTGTTGGAAAGTTTGTAAGAAAAACTCTTTTAATTTGGATAATGTTTAATGCAATTTTTTCTTTTACGGTAATAGCAACATGTGTTGCTATAACTGTAGCGGACGTACGTAAGTAAATATTAAATGTAAAAATCTGATTCATTTAGCAACTAAACTTCTGTCTTTTTATACAACGATTTACGAAATTGATAAACTATTTAAAAAAATTAGGATCTTATTAATTTAGAATCTTCATTGTTCTCCCTCAAAATATACAAGTAATAAAACTACAGTTTATATGTTATACATATGTATATGTTCTAGATGCTCGTTATCTCTTTATTTCTTTTTATTATTATGTTAAATACTATTATAACACTTTTTAAATAGTTAATTACATTAAACTTCTTTTATCTTAGATTGTTTAATTTTATATTTGCAAATTAATGAAAATAATTTAACAGCTTCCCTCATTGATCATGTATGTGGCCGCAACGATCCCAACTATAATCAGTGCATCGCGGACAACATTATCTATTTGAAGGACAAAATTTGCCACGGGACTCTTCCGGGTTTTGCAATGATTGAGCCATTAATGTTTGACAAAATTGTCATTTTCGACGAACCTAATGTCAAACTGTATGTTCAAAACGTAGAGGCATATGGAAATTGTGACTTTGTTATAACCTCCATTAATGTGGATCCCGACAGGCTCCACTTTAATTTTAATTATCTAATGAAGCGATATGTCATAAACACCACGTACGATTTTAATATACGTCTGCTAGTACCAGTCGCTCATAAAGGAAAATTACTCATGACTACGGGTATGTAAAATAATTGATCTTATATTAAAGTAAAACAAAAGTTTCTCAATGAAATTTAGC
>NW_020212944.1:0-426 GCF_003070985.1 Temnothorax curvispinosus
CTAAACTACGCACTAAGTCCGAATATGAGCGAATCTTAAAAGCGTGTTATCTCGATCGCGGTATCCGAGCGACTGCCTCGAGTTGCCGAGCGCTCTCGGCTATTCCACCTCGGGATATCTATCCCTACTATCGGGTTGTTATTCACATCCCGGTACTTTTCCGTGCCAGGTGTTACCCGCTTTCACTTTTCTTTTGATAGTTTTTGCCTGTTTTCGTCGCCGGTTACGGCTGCGGTTCTCAATCTGCGCTTTATAACTAATCGCGCCTGCGGTTCTCAATCTACGTCTTATAATTAATCGTACGCGTCAGCATGGGTCCCGCTGGACCCCGCTCCCCCGGTTCCCGGGTTCGGGTATTTCACGATTGAGTGGTCTCGCTGACCCTCCGGATCGATTTCAGCGCCTCCTCTAATGGCTTTCCACCCG
>NW_020212944.1:526-1572 GCF_003070985.1 Temnothorax curvispinosus
TTCTCGTGACCCCGCGATCTCCGCGCCCGTCGACAATATCGCGTCGCAGTTCGGCGGGTCGTTGTTTGTACGTCCTCTGAGACGACCTCCACGGCTCAGCCTTCGGCTAAGACCTCCGTGCCCCCCGGTACGGGGGTCATTCTCGTGACCCCGCGATCTCCGCGCCCGCTGGCGTTGTCGCTTCGCGGTCCGGTGGGTCGTCATTCGGGACCCCCATGAGACGATTTCCGTGGTTCGGCTTTTGGCTGCGACCTCCATGCCTCTCGGCGCGGGGTTTACCCCCGTGACGCCGCGATCTTTGCGCCCGCTGGCGCTATCGCGTCGGGGTTGATTCGACTGCCCTCCGGGTCGCCTCTGAAACGATTTACGCGGCCCGGCCCCTGGCTATGACCAACGTGCCCCTCTGCGCGGGGGTCATTCGCGTGACCCCGCTATTTCCGCGTTGGTCGTTATCGGCGTTTCGCGTATCGGGTGGTTGGCCTCCGAGTCACCCCTGAGACATATTCCGGGGTTCGGCCCCCGGCTATTACCGATATACCTTCGCTCGCAAGGGTCAATCTCGTGACCCCGCTATCTCTCGTGTCTGTCGTGCTATTTCGACCGCGCTCGTCCCGATCTGCTCTGCTTGGCTCTCCTTTCAAGGCCCGCTTGTTGGCTCGCTCGGTCGGTCATCTGCTGCTCGCCTGCCGGGGTCAATCGTACCCCGGTCACCTATATTTCGGGATTCAGGTAAACGCTAGCCTTATGGGCTCTTCGGACTCGCTTATCCGGTAATACTATTCGCAAATTGTCGATGTTCGCTGCTCCCCTGGTCGCTGCTGCCTCTCGGGGTTGTCCGGCTGCTCAGCTATGCGAACGGTTGCAAGGTTAAGGTTATGGGCCAAGTCCCAGATTTTGAAAATTGCTTTTATGACGGATATCAAAAGTCTTTTTCACGATTCGAACTTTGGCCATGGTCCCGCCCCCCCCCGACCCTCCTTCAAGGAGTTGATTTTGGCACTTTTAGTTTCTTTACCGTAGCTCCCAAGGGGATGGACTGGGGGGGG
>NW_020212945.1:0-6797 GCF_003070985.1 Temnothorax curvispinosus
TGTTACATTTGATATAATGTGACGTTGCTTACGATTTTCTATGTGTGTAGACGTTTTTACAAAGAGCTGTATTTTGGTCGGTGCATTCGCCGTTATAAAATAGACAGGGAGGTTCTGAGCGCAGGTGAACTTAGTATTTTCTTGTGTACATTTATTTAAATCGTTTTCCTTTAATATTACATAGTTGTGATTTTCTCGATTTATCCCTAATAGGGTGTGAGAGGTTTCTAGGAAGGTGAAAACGTTGTGGCTATTGTGTACTGGTACAGGTGTGATCTTTATTATTTCATACATTGGATACGCTATTAATGGGAACGCTAGGATAGTGTATATGTTCGAATTATCATAATACGCGTTTACATCTAGATATTGTTGGATAGAGTTCCAGTTTTCGGCTTGTATTTTAAATGGGAAGTTTAATCTTCTATCTATATGTGAGGTCGCTTCTCTTAGTTCTACGATTATTTTTTCGGTTGGGAGTACACGCGTTAATAAAATATTGTGTTTTGCGTGAGTCAGGTAATCTGTAATGTCATTTATGTCTGCCGTGAGCTCATTTAAAATAGCAGTTAATACTAGTAGTTGTTCGTCTATTCCCTCTCGGTATGTGAGCTGTTCCTCTAGTTTTCTCGTAACGTTAGCCATTAAATTTTCATTATATGAAAGTGTTTGTTCTAGTTTTTTCATATGACCTATGGTAGCATTAATGATTTTTAATTGATTTTTTGCTTATCCTGCTTTTGCTTTGCCGTGTGTGCTTTATTCTTCGACTAGCGCTTTCAATCGGTTCGCGTGAACACGTAGCATCTTTCGCTTGATTTTAATTGTGTAGTTTACGTCGTTATGCTTTTCTAAGATAACATATGGTCCTACCCATTGCGAGTCGAGCTTCTTTGAGCGTCCTCGTCGTATTGTTTCATCGTACAGTAGCACTTTATCGCCTACTTTAAAAGTTGCTTTATTGATCTTTTTATCGAAATGTAATTTCGATTTTGCTTTTTCATCTTTCGTATTTTCCCTCGCGACTTGATTCGTTGCGCGGATCCGTTCGCGTAGTTCTTTTGCGTAATCGTCATACGAATATGTTAGTTTCGGCGGTTTTGTTAGGGCCGTTGGTAGGTCAGGTCGGTGCCCGTAAACTAATTCGAATGGCGTGAAACCGGTAGTAGAGTGTGGCGTAGTGTTATACGTAAACATCGCGTAAGGGAGCCATTCGTCCCAATCAGTTTGATCTTCGTTAATATAATGCCTCAAGTATTCGGCTAGAGTACGGTGCGATCTTTCCAATGCCCCGTTACTCTCAGGGTGATACGCCGTTGTTTGTATCTTCTCAATTTTCAATAGTTTGCACGTGTTCTTGAATATTTCGCTTGTAAAGTTCGTGCCCTGATCTGTGAGAATCTTTTCTGGAATTCCGTGTTCTAACACGATTTTTGTTACGAATACTTTGGCGATGGTTCTGGATTCCTTCTTGATTTTCGATCGGTATCGCCTTACTAAATTTCGTTAAATTATCCTGAAACGTCAGAATATATTTATTTCCTTGATTTGTAACTGTTAACGGACCGACGATGTCGAGAGCGCATTTTTCAAACGGTCGTTCCGGCGTGTCTGTGATTACCATTGGCATCTTCGTTTTTCTACTTAGCTTGTTTTTTTGGCAGTGTTCGCATCTGCCTATGTAATTTTCGACATCCCTCGTTATACCTTTCCAATCGTGTTGTAGTCGGATTCGGTCTAACGTTCGTACGACTCCTTGGTGCCCTCCGATAGGTGAGTCGTGATACTCATATAATATCTGTTTCTTTTCCTCCTCCGAGTATTCTCGAGGTGTATCTTTTCCTTCTTGCTGTGTTACATGCACAGCTGACGCTTCTGTTATCGGGTTTCTACTCAATGCGTCGGCGTTCAGATTACTCTTGCCGGACTTGTGTATGATTTCATAATCGTACTCTTCTAATTTAAGCCTCCATCTAATTAGTCTTGAACCGGGGTCGGTGACATTGAACAGCCAGATCAATGGCTTATGATCAGTTATTTTAAATCTGACGCCATAAAGATAGGGTCGAAAATGCTTGACTGCCCATACGATGGCTAGCAGTTCTTTTTCCGTTGTGTTGTAATTCTGTTCCGCTTTACATAGTACTCGGCTGGCGTACGCTATCGGTCGGTCTTCGCCGACTGTTCCCTGTGATAGGACAGCTCCGATTGCGAAATCGGACGCGTCGGTCGTCACTATAAATTCTTTATTAAAGTCGGGATAATTCAACACTGGCGCGGTTGTTAATTTTTCCTTTAATAATTCAAACGCGTTCTGTTGCTCTACTGACCAAGTGAACTTTTCTCCTTTTCTGGTGAGCTTGGTCAATGGCTTAGCTATCTTCGAAAAATTTTTTATGAATTTTCGATAGTACCCGGCTAGGCCTATAAATGACTGTATATCTTTCACTCTTTTAGGGGTCGGAAATTCTTTGACGGCTATTAATTTCGACGGATCCGGCGAGATCCCTTTTTCAGAAATCACGTGACCCAGATATACGACTTCTTTGCGTAGAAATGCACATTTGCTCGGTTTCAACTTTAAGTTGTATTTTCGAAGTCGAATTAGCACCGCGATTATTCGTTTGATATGTTCCGTTAGTGTCGCTCCGTATATGACGATGTCGTCGATATAGGCGAAACATCTCAGCCCTAGTAGTCCGGCCAGCACCGCGTACATTAGTCGCTGGAATGCTGCCGGTGCGTTTTTCAAACCGAATGGCATGCGATTGAATTCAAAGTGCCCATCCGGGGTGGAGAAAGCTGTTTTACTTTTATGTTTTTTGTGCATAGGAATTTGGTGATACCCCGAGGCCAAATCTAGCACGGTGAAATATTTCGCGTTACCTAATTGGTCTAGTATATCAGTTATGTTCGGCATGGGGAATGATTCTCCCAAGGTGAGATCGTTTAGTTTTCGAAAGTCGATAACCACGCGAAATTGCACTTTTCCGGATGCGTCCGGTTTTTTAAGAACGACTATTATCGGCGCGTTCCAATTACTCGTGCTTGGGCTGATTATGCCATCCTCGAGCATCTTTTCTATTTGTTTTTTCACCTCGGCCTTATGCTTCTCGGGTAACCGATAAGGTCTCACATTCACGGGCGCGCTACCCGGCCGAGTATTTATCTCGTGCTCTATTGCGGTAGTCGCGCTTAAATGGTCGCCGTCTATGTAGAATACGTCAAAGTAATCATCACATATTTGTTCTACGGCTGCTCGCTCTTCTGCATTTAAATGGTCGAGCTGTACTTGCTCGCGTACTTTCTTTTGTCGTTCGGCGACGGTCTCGCGCTTGTCGCTCGCGCGTAATGAGAGAACGTCCGCGGTGTCGGGCGGCGGCAAGTCTTCTAGGGTTACATACGGAGTGATTATCTCCACCGGCTAGTCCGTCACATTCAACACGCTAATCGGACACTTAAATTCGACGGGCTGCACTAGGCAATGCCCGATATAAACTCCTGGAGCGGGTTCGCCGCTTCTCACTATGCCGACACGATTATGATCAGTGACGGCTTCCACGATTGTTTCACTGTGAGGCGGAAGTCTTACCTTGCGGAATGGTCGTAGCTTAAAAGAAGTCGAGCCGATTTTTAATCGTTTTTTCGAGTTTGAGATATCCGCTTTGTGCTTGGTGAGGAAATCGTTTCCTAAGATGCCTTGATATTCGATTGGAAAGTCATCTTTCACCACATACATCGTATGGCGAATCTTTTTATCTCTGAGGTTCACAGTGGCGTTTATTTTCCCAATCGTATGAATTTGGTGTCCGGTTACGCCTACTAACGCTAACCGTTCTTCCTTTACCATTGTTTTTCCTTTTAAATTTCCTACTTTTATTAACGTGAGGGTTGCGCCTGAGTCTAGTAACAAGTCCATTTCCCCCTTCTCTGCCTCCTGCACGGGCAGTGTCACTAAGTCTAGCGGTCCTTCCTCATACTTCTTACTTATCTGTGCAACTCGATAAGTCTCGGCGGCGCGCGCTTTGCTTCTCTTGGGCTTCTCATCCTCCTCGCTGCTGCTGCGGGAGGATGCCTCTTCGCTAGATTCCTGCGTCTTTGTCTTTCTGACAGTACTCACGGGCGTTTTCTTAACTGCTTCCGTTTTCGTTAGGCGCGGTCGCTCGGCTTTCGGTCGTCCGTTTAACGACCAGCACTCGTCGCGCTTGTGCCCTGCCTTCTTGCAATACGAGCACTCTATCGTGTTAATGCTAGACTTCTCGGCTTTCGGCAATGCATATCTGTTTGCGTGACGGCTCGTACGGCAATCTCGCGCGTAATGACCGTTTTTTCCGCACTTGTGGCATTCTACCGTTTTCCCTGCGGTTCGCGCATTTATCGCGGGATATTTATTCTTTGCCGTTGCCGGTGCGTTCCGCGGGGAGGGGCCTTTAACTCTCTCCTCTGCGCTGGCGCCTGTTATCGTTTCTTGCAGGCTCTGGTATCGCTGCGCTCTCACTAACAATTTTATGTCATCATGTAATCCAATTTGAAAATTATGCAGCGCTTGAATTTTGATATTATCTAGTATGGCCTTTTGCTGTTCTTGCGTATGACCTTTGCCCTCTTCCATTGCTTCGTAAAGCTCGCGGGCTAATTTCTCGACGCGCCTACCGAAGTCTTGCGCGCTCTCGCCTGGCTTTTGCGTTAACGAATTAAATTCGAGCTGCAGATGCGTCATGCAGCGTTTCCCTAGATATTCTGACTCGAGCTCGCGCTTCAATTGGTCAAAATCGCGTATGTCGCGTGTATCGAAGTCCGTCATTGCCTTCCCTTTAAATTTCGTGCACAAAATAGCTTCGAGTAGCATCGACTCGTCGGTCGGCTGGACATTCTTCATTGCATACGTGCTCGCGTTTACGAATTCACGGACACGTTCGCGCGACTCGCCGTTAATCTCGGGTATCATTGCTCGTGCCTCTTTAAGGCTGAGGTACCCGTTAACTAGACCCGGTTGATTCCGGACGTCGCTATGCGTTCGTCCATATGTGACATCTAAAGGGCCCTGACTACGTACGCGGCGGTCTCGCGTGTCGGGATCAAGTGATAGCCGCTCCTGTCGACTATAAGATTCGCGCGTGGCGGATTCCATCCTGCCTACGCGGCCCTGTAACTCGCGAAAAGCGCGAAGAAGTTCGGCCGATCGGTCGAATTCCGCAGCCTCGACGCGGTCCATGCGTTCTTGCATGTCGCGCATTAAATTTACTAAATCGGTTATCACTGCGTCCGGGGCTCTCAGTTCTCGTTGCGTCGGCTCCGGGACTCGATTTTGCTCGTGTGTCGCCGGTCGCCTGACGAGTGGCCTATTTTGCGCCATTTCGGCGTCGCCTTGTTCGGTCACCCTGGCTGGGTCCGTGTTTTCCTCGCGGTTCTCTCGGGTAGGAGTCGCGTTTCCTGTATGACTCATCCCGGCCTCCGCGGAATTCTCGTCGGGAACGAATATACTGCTGTCGTACGACGTGAGAGAAAATTCGCCTCGTTGTGACGCGCGGCTTGGCGCGTCGTCGGAGACGTCTGTGAGTGAGTCTGTCTGGTCGTTATCGCGATTTGCGTGTTCGCCTACTACACTCGCGTCTACCTCGTCGAACGGAAATTCGCGTTCTACAATGACGTTTGGAGATAGCACGGGCGCTTCTCCTTCGGCAAAACGTGACTCTAAATTCAAGCGGACTTGGTCTAATCCGTCGGCGGGCCGGTCTGACCCTTCGCTTTCGGCGGGCCGGTTTAACCCTTCGCTTTCGGCGGGCCGGTTTAACCCTTCGCCTGCGGATCGCGTCGCGCGCACGGGATTCTCGAGGTTACGCGCGGCGCGTTGCGCGGACTTGCTATGTATAAATGATGCTTGCGGGACGGGCGGCTGTCGGTTCGGGTCGTCCGACATTTACTTAACGCTCGCGGTTACATAAATTTTCGCACTTACAATATCGCCGCTAATCGCATGTTGCTGCTTGGCTGCTTCGCCTTGCTCCGCCTGATCGGTCCGTCGGGCCGCTTCGCTGCTTGGCTGCGTCCCTGCGTGATCGCTGCGTCCCTGCCGCGCTGCTACGCTGCTTCGCTGTGTCTCTGCGTCGCTCGGAGTCGGTGATTCCGTGCGGTAGGTCGTGGCCGTCTCAGGTGTCACTTCTGCACTCGCGGCTGCTACCGTCTTTTCGCTCGGGTCTCGGCTGGCTTTTCCTCTCCGGGATATGTTGCCACCGATGGTTAATCGAACTCGTTCTTGTTTCAGATGCGTGGTTCTTCGGCAGTCCGGTCCTTCCTGGCGAATCGATGGAGTAGATCCCACCGCTGCCACCAATTTGTTAGCCGTTTTGTCGGCTAAGAGGGATCGGGCTCCGTTCGCGATATGAAGGATGAAGGAAGGCGTTATATTGAACCACTTTAATAAATTGAGTTGCCTTACACGAGTGTCCTTATTACAAGTTCCACTTCGCGTTTCGTTTATAGATAACTCGCAGGTGACTCGACGCGACAGCTTGATGGTTTCAGACCGACTGCCTGATTGTTCGATTCGGCGGTCTTACATCGGTTTCCGGTTGCTACCTCGGGATCGCCCGCGGTAGCATTAACCTCTATGGTCAGCGCTCGGCGCTGACCTTCGCGTCAGCGATATTGGTCCTCGTGGATGGACCTTGCTCTCTACGTTTCGTCGCTGGGGTCGAGTTTCTTTAACGCTTGGCAACTCGGTTGCCAAGGGCGTTGTGCGCTCACAACATTACGAATCACTTGTCCTAATTAATTTGCATAGCACTGTAGAAGCA
>NW_020212946.1:0-3166 GCF_003070985.1 Temnothorax curvispinosus
TCACATTGGAAAAATGGTTATACTTCCATCAACATTTGTAGGTTCACCGCGTAATATGTTGCAACATTATCAAGATGCGATGGCTATTGTTCGAAAGTATGGAAAACCAGATATTTTTATTACTATGACTTGTAATCCAAATTGGCGCGAAATTAGAGAGAATTTACTTCCGGGTCAACAACCTGCAGATAGGCCAGATATATGTGCTCGTGTATTTAATATAAAGAAAGATTATTTGATTGACGTTATCGTTAGACAAAAATTTTTTGGTGAAGTTTTAGCATATGTTTACGTAATAGAATTTCAAAAACGTGGATTACCACACATACATTTGTTGATTACATTAAAACGAAACTGTAAAATAGTAAATCCTGAAACAGTTGATAGATTTATCTCTGCGGAAATTCCTGATCCTAATGAAAATGAAAGTTTACACAATGTTGTTATGAAACATATGATTCATGGGCCACGTGAAGATTGGTGTCTAATAAATGATAAATGTTCGAAACATTTTCCAAAACCATTTCGACCTGAGACGACTATGGATGAAGATGGTTATCCGCAATATCGTCGAAGAAATAATGGATTGCTATATGAAAGACCTGGGCGGTATGTTGTTGATAATCAATATGTTGTTCCATTTAATCCAATGCTCTTGCTTTTATTTAATAGCCATATTAATGTTGAAATAGTTACAAGCATACGATCTGTAAAATATTTGTATAAATATATTTATAAAGGTCACGACGCTGCATCCGTAATCATTGGAGAGAATATAGATAAAACAATAATTCATGACGAAATTCAAGATTTTATCGAAGCTCGTTATGTCGGGCCCGTGGAAGCATGTTGGCGCATTTTAAGCAAATCTTTGCAAGAAAAAAGTCACGCTATATTTCGTTTACCGGTTCATTTACCAAACGAACATAATGTAATAATCGATGAAAACGTTAATAATGATGCGATAAGATCTGCTGTAGAACGAGTAACAATGTTGTTAGATTATTTTGAGTTAAATTTTCGAGATGAGGAAGCAAAACAATATTTATATAGCGATATTTCATCTCATTATGTATTTAAAAAAGTTACAATTAATGGCAGAACTGTTAATTGTTGGGAGAAACGTCAAAGATACTTTAATTGTATTGGTCGTATGTATTCCGTCAGTCCGTCTCAGATAGAATTGTTTCATTTACGTATACTTTTATTACATGTTAGAGGAGCTACGAGTTTTCAAGAATTAAGAACAGTCAATAACGAAGTACATGAAACTTTCAGTGCCGCATGTTTAGCATTAGGACTCATAGAAGATGATGAAGAATGGTATCGTGCAATGAACGAAGCAAAAGTTTGGATGATGCCAAGACGACTTCGTAACTTGTTCGTACGAATTTTGATTCATTGTCAACCTGTTTATCCGAAAAAGTTATGGGACGAGTTTAAAAAAGATATGTCCGAAGATTATATAAGACGATTTGGACTTATAATGGGAATAAAGAAAGCTTACAATTATATTGACAATTTGCTTCAAATAGAAAGATCTAATATTACTAATTTTCCTGAAATGGAACAAGAAACAGAGGAACAAGTAATAATAGACAATGAAGAACAGATTGAGGAGGATACATTGATAGGTATACGACAATATGAACAATTAAGTGTAGAACAAAAACAAATTGTTGATATTATTTTAGAAGCAACAATAAATAACAATAATACTTACAATAATATTTGTTTTTATATTGATGGTCCAGGTAGTACCGGTAAAACTTTTATTTATACAACATTGTATTATTTACTTAAAAGCAGAGGAAAAGTAGTAAGTACCATGGCATTTACTGGTATTGCTGCGACATTACTTCCAAATGGAAAAACAATACACAAAGTTTTTGGATTACCTGTACCTCTTTTTGCCGATTCTACATCGAACATTAAAGTTCAGTCTAAAGAAGCTGAAAATTTAAAACTTGTGGATGTTTTTGTTGTAGATGAAGCTCCTATGGCACCACGTTATGTATTAGAAATAATGGATCGAACATTACGCGATATAATGCAAAATGATTTATATTTCGGTGGTAAAATCGTTCTTCTTGGTGGAGATTTTAGACAATTATTACCTATAAAACAAGGAGCTACGCGTTGAAATTATAAATTTATCGATAAAATTTAGTACTCTATGGAAACAATTTAAAACATTTTCATTGACACAAAATATGAGAATTTTACCTCAAGAAAAAGAATTTGCACAATTTTTATTAAATTTAGGTAACGGATCTTTAAATGATCATTCGGATAATATTCATATTCCAGAAAAATGTGTAGCAAACGTTAACTCTGATATGATAAAAGATATGTATGGAGACATTATAACACATAAGCGATATAAAACTATGGCTAATCACGTTATATTATCTGCAAAAAATGTCGATGTTGATGAAATAAACGAAAAAGTAGTAAGTTTGTTGGATGAAACAACAGAGAGAGTTTATACAAGTGTAGATACTCCTGAAACGACTGGAGATAATGAAGATATACATGAAATAATTTTGACAGAATATCTTAACTCTTTAAACCCAACGTGTCTCCCACCGCATGAATTACGTTTGAGAAAATACACTGTTGTCATACTTATTAGAAATCTTAGTATCAATGAAGGTTTATGCAATGGTACCAGATTATTAGTTCTAGATTTAGATAATAACTTATTGCGTTGCGAAATTTTGACAGGTAACAAGACTGGAGAAATTATCTTTCTTAATCGTATCACTTTATATTGCGAAAATGTATATCCATTTACTTTCAAAAGAAGACAATTTCCGGTGAAATTAGCATTTGCTATGACTATAAATAAATCGCAAGGTCAGACCTTTGACAAAATTGCAATAGATCTTCGAAAAAATGTTTTTAATCATGGACAATTGTATGTTGCATTTTCGCGAGGTCGTTCTTGGGATTCGTTAAAAGTTTATTTAAATAATGATAATTTATCTAACGAAGTAAAAAATTATGTTTATAAAGAAATACTTGATTAATAAAACGTAATGAATAACAAATAAGTAATAATATATGACAAATTAATGCAAAAAAATGGCAGAGTAAATAAAAATCCAAATAATAAATAATTATGAAATTAAATATAACTTTATAACTTTTTTATACATATATG
>NW_020212947.1:0-2602 GCF_003070985.1 Temnothorax curvispinosus
TTGCATTTTATAATTTATATATACATATATATATATATATATATATATAAGGCATTCTCCGTGAAATCAGACACCCCCCTGTCCAAAAATTGGGGTCACCTAAAAAATTCTTTCGGGGCTCATTTTATAGCTACACTAATGTAGTTTTAGTTGAGCTGTGGCTTTTTGAAAAATCAACATGGCGGAACCCAATATGGTGGCCGAAGTCTGCGGGTAACGAGGTACGACAGATGAAATCGTTACTTGGAAGTTATAGACTGTCATAGAAAAATGTGTTAATGTGTTTATTTAGTAGTTAGCATTGAATCCATGGAAAAAATAAATTTTTAATTTGTCCAAAACTAATACGGCGGCTAAATTATCCGTGAAATGCTAAAAAATAACTATTTCGTTCTTTAAAACATACAAACTGCGTTTAATTTTCATGAAAATTTATATCATGATACATTGTAAGATGTTGATAAATTAACAATTGGGACGTCGTATTTGAATATAACAAAACCCAATATGGCGGCTGTATATTCGAAAAATGCTAAAAAATAATGACGTCAATATTCAAATCATACAGACTCGTTCTAATTATTATTAATTTGAGTGTTACGGTATTTTTAATTGCTTTTTTTATTTACTTTTTCAAATTTTTATGAATTTTTATTATTTTTTTATTTTTGACTATAATTTCGTTATTGCGGTGACAATATTTGAACGTGGTTGATCAAATATGATTTTTTCAGTGAATACAGAATAATTTTTGAATAAGTAAGTAAAGGCAAGACAGGTAGTCTTTCGAGCCAGTGAAGGCAAGAGAGACAGATTGTCCGGCCAGTGAAGGCAAGAAAGACAGATTGTCCGGCCAGTGAAGGCAAGAGAGACAAACTGTTCAGCCAGTGAAGGCAGGAGAAACAGACTGTCCGGCCAGTGAAGGCAAGAGAGACAGACTGTCCGGCCAGTGAAGGCAAGAGAGACAGACTGTCCAGCCAGTGAAGGCAAAAGAGACAGACTGTCCGGCCAGTGAAGGCAAGAGAGACAGATTGTCCGGCCAGTGAAGGCAAGAGAGACAGATTGTCCGGCCAGTAAATACAGAATAATTTTTTTTTTGCTAGCTGGATAGTCTGTCTCTCTTGCCTTCACTGGCTGGATAGTCTCTCTCTTGCCTTCACTGGCTGGACAATCTGTCTCTCTTGCCTTCACTGGCCGGACAGTCTGTCTCTCTTGCCTTCAAGGGCTGGACAGTCTGTCTCTCCTGCCTTCACTGGCCGGACAATCTGTCTCTCTTGCCTTCACTGGCTCGAAAGATTACCTGTTTTGCCTTCACTTACTTATTCAAAAATTATTCTGTATTTACTGGAAAAATTATATTTGATCAACCACGTTCAAATTTTGTCACCGCAATAACGAAATCATAGTCAAAAATAAAAAAATAATAAAATTTCAAAATAAGTCGTTTTATTTTCGACCCAACTGGCCAATTAAAACAATATTGCACGACGTTTTGACCGAATTCCGGTCCTTATCAAGTGCTATTAATTTAAGTTACACCGATCCGCATAACAAATTGCATCGTTGACGTGGTGTCCTGACAACGTCAAGACAAACGCAAAACTAAACAAAAGAGAAAATAATACATTTAACAATAGAATATAGAACAATAGAACAATAGAATATAGAACTATAGAACAATAGAAAACAATAGAAAAATAGAAATTGTTCGAGATCCGTCGAACTTTCCTACGCGAAACATCGGCTCGAAAACGTTATTATATTTAACATCGAGAAATACCGATGTTTATGTTGTTCAAGCCCTGTTGAACTTGTGCGAAATATACGTTCCCCGCGATCCCCGCGCCCTCGAAGCCCATCGATCGCGATCACGCGTTACGAGAGTGCTCCCTTATTTGTCGGAGCACGGAAACGGCTGTGTTGACGCGTGATGTGACCATACGGACGAATCGCGATTCAGCTCTCATCGCGCGTTCGTTCCTGAAAAACAACCCTCGTGAGTAAACGACGAATTCGCTCGCCTCGACAGTCAGTCGTTGCTGAGGATTCCTAGCCTAAAGTCGTGAGCTAGAACCAATAACCAAAAATCGTAGCGTATCAATCCTCGTCTAAAGACAGCACGGCTCTCTCCCTCTTAAATCGCTGCGTGAATCGCTACTCGCTCGTTTCGTCTTAAAGTGCGGATCAAAGTTCCTTATACATTTAAGTGTGCTACTTAGCGAGGGGTCCGAAAACTTCCGGTCGTGCTCCGCTCGCGATCGTTCTTCTGCCGCGCGTTCAAGATTTCCGTTCGCCGCGTACAAGATCTCCGCTACGCGAGAGGCTTCGATGCGAGAAGCTGAGACAAGATTTCCGTTCGCGATATCTGGCAGAAAAGTACGAACGACTCAGAAGATTTCCGAATCCGCGGCGCACGATCCGTTGTTCCCCCTCGCGTCTTTTTCGTTCTTGAAATAAAGACTATATATTTCTTTGTGCAATCTGTGTTCCGAGTGCTTTCATCCTCCTTCCTCCCGCGAATTTACGACTCGCGGTATCCACGCTTCTCGCTCAATTCTGAGCGGAATCCAGATTCAGGGCGACCGTCGTAAAGCGACGCCCG
>NW_020212948.1:0-2045 GCF_003070985.1 Temnothorax curvispinosus
GTTATATATTGCCAGTCACGGTCGATTTAAATTACTTTAATTGTTATCTTTATTTTATTTATTAATAAATTTCTTCGTGATATGCGAAAATGCAATAATTTATAAATCGCATTATATCTAGCCTAATGCATCGTTAGCATAATGTATTTATACATTTAAGATTCTTAACATCCGGTATACTTTGACATTTAATGCATATGGACAATTCTACGTCAAATCGGACGAGAAATGGCCTTGAATGTTTAAAAATCGATCGAAACTTTTTTTACATGAAATCATAAAATAAGGAGATAGGCACTTTTTTGTTCGTTCGAAATATTTTTCTACAAAAGTTATAAGTAATATAATTTTTACGAAAAATAAAGGTGTTAACTTTAAAAATTAATATCTCTGGTTATATTTGTAGAGAAATCTTCAAAAAGACATTTTAAAGCTAAGGAGAGACAATCTCTTTTATAAAAGTAGTTTAAGTTACAGAAATTCCAAATTCCAATTGTTATAAGCAATTAAAATATTTAGTTAAAATATAGTAAGATGATTTTAGCAACGTAAGTATATGGTAGGAACTATGTGTAATGTAAATAGAGTGTACAATCCTAATTTATTTGGTAGTTAAACAAAATTTGCTTATTGCAACGATTTTTAAGGATTTTCAGCAACAACTGGTGTTATAAAACCGGATTTAACTAACGTTTATACGATATCTTACGTCGGTAGTTATGTTACTAAACTCGATTAATGGTGGACGTGTAAGCTTTATACAATTAGTCTATGATGTGCCGTGCTTTAAAAGATTAAGACATCTTATTTCCTCTATTTGTGATATCTTCGAAATATTATTTTAACCTTTTAAGGCCACACCTCTTTTTTTAATACGCCCCGGCCACACTGGGTGGTCGACACCCAGACGAATTTAGTTTCATAATTCTAATTAAATGTGCACGTAAAAATTCATGATACATCTTAAGGGTGTTGTTCAAAAATATGTATAGTGCAGAACCCGAAATGTGCTCGATAAACAAAAATGTTGTAATTTTTGGTCGCGATAAGAAATATACACCGAGTCCACACCTGGGTGTGGTCACCACCCATAAATAATTTTAAAATGTTTACCAAACATAACTGACATGGCTTAAAGCTTTTCTACTGTACGGATCTTCGAGAGAGGGACTCAAACTAAGAATCCTAAGTGGAGGGACACTGATTATAAAGCCTATCTTAAGAATATCGGGTTTAAATTTCTGTCTGTGTGGCCGCCACCCAGTGTGACCTCGAAAGGTTAAGATTATTAAATATATTTCCTTCGACAACAAATTGGCAATCAATACATATAGTTTTACGACGTTTCAACCCAGGATTCGGGTCCTTATCAAGTGATCTATGAAAAATATAGCATGAGGTAACATTGTCAATAACATTGTCAATAATTAATAAAAAACGAGTAACAGAAATTAAATTCGAATTTTATTTCGCTCTTTTAATTACACAGACTAAAATATAATTTTATTTTTGTTACTCGTTTTTACTTGTTTTTTATTAACTATTGACAATGTTATTGACCTCATGCTATATTTTTGTTAGATCACTTATTGATAAGGACCCGAATCCTGGATTGAAACGTCGTAAAACTATATGTATTGATTGCCAATTTGTTGTCGAAAGAAATATATTTGGTTTTTAGTTAAATATTATTAGTATTATATTAGTTAAATATTATTAATATAATAGGCGGAATAAACACTTACTTTGTGGTATTTACACATCATCGACCTAAGCAATGATGTCTAACAACAATAACGGATTTTTCCACATGATCAACAACCAGTTTGGACGACAAGCTGTCCTACACCCAAAAAACAATATTCTGCCGATAAGTGGGGAATTCCTCTTAGCAGTTCCTCTAAGCAAAAAATCTTACATGAAGAATATCCTTCTTTAAGTAATACGCATTACTTTATAAATGAGTGGATGCGTAAGCTATAATCAAGAGTAAATTCCTCTACAGTAAATTCTACTATTAGCCTCTTAAAATAAGAGGATATGCT
>NW_020212949.1:0-1977 GCF_003070985.1 Temnothorax curvispinosus
ACGATAAAATTTGTTCGTTAAACTTTACCGTGTAACAAGAAAATATAGAGTGTGTGAAGTTGGCCCCCCCAAATGATCCAAATATAGTTCTGTTTAGAGTTCTGAATTCTTTCGGACAATAGGAAGAGTTCCTGATAAGTTTTAAAAAGAGTTCTGGCGATTAAGATAACGAAAACACCTTTTGAAAAAAGGGGGGCCAACTTCACGATTTTTTAAATCAAATTTTGAGATCGAATAGTTCTGAATGGTCTAAACGCTTCATTTTGCGATTATCTAGAGTTCCTGATACACAAAAAATTTTTTTGGTTAATTAAAAAACAAAAAAAAATTTTGAAAAATTTTTTTTTAAATCGAGTAGTTCTGAATGCCTTAAACGTTTTATTTTGCGCTTACCTAGAGTTCCTGATACATAAAAAAATTTTTAGTTTAATTAAAAACAATTTTTGGGCAAAAAAAAATTTTCAATCATCTCTCGTTCAAATATCGATTATCTTGCAAATCGTTAGCCTAATTGCTTTGAGCCATAAGACTTTTCGTCACAACTCGTCGAAAAATGTCCAAAAGTCCTATCAGAACTATTCGGTACTCCAAAAAAATTTTCGACCCCGGGACTTAGAAAACTTTCAAGCATCTCTCGATCAAATGTCGGTTATCTTGCAAACCGTTGGCCTAATCGCTTTGAGCCATAAGACTTTTCGTCACAACTCGTCGAGAAATGTCCAAAAGTCCCATCAGAACTATTCGGAACTCCAAAAAAATTTTCGACCTCGGGACTTGAAAAACTTTCACCGTCTGTGAAGTTGGTCCGCCTTTTTCAAAATTCGGATAAATTTGTTAGAGTTCTGGATTCTCCAGCAAGAGTTCTAGAGTTTTCTATAATTTTTAGAAAGAGTTCCGTTATTTAAAATGACGAAAACACCATTTAAAAAATGAGGGGTTAACTTCACGGCGCCCCCCATTTTTAAAAAAATGAATTTTTTATGGTAGTTCCGGATAGATTTCGATGAGTTCTAGAGTTCCCAATAGGTTTTATAGCGCTACGACCAATAATTCAAAAGTTACAGCCCTTTAAAGTGCCCCATTTCGAAAAATTTCTAAGTTCCTAAGAGTAAATTTTTTTTTCGGAAATCGGCAGTTCCCGCGGGAGTTCTGGTCGCCCCCCGAAGAGTTCTATCAAAAACTATCAGGGTCCGAAGCGCTGCGACCAATATTTCAAAAGTTACAGCCCTTCAAAGTGTCACCTCTAAAATTAAAAAATTTTTTTCGGGAGTTCTGACGGGAGTTCTGGTCGCCCCCCAAAGAGTTCTATCGAAAACTATTATGGCCCGAAGCGCTACGATTAATATTTCAAAAGTTACAGCCACCCAAAGTGCCACATCTCAAAAATTTTTTAAGTCCCTAAGGGTAAATATTTTTTTTCGGAAATCGGCAGTTCTCGCGGGAGTTCTGGTCGCCCCCCGAAGAGTTCTATCGAAAACCATCAGGATCCGAAACGCTGCGACCAATATTTCAAAAGTTACAGCCCTTCAAAGTGTCACCTCTAAAATTAAAAAATTTCTTTTGGGAGTTCTGACGGGAGTTCTGGTCGTCCCCCGAAGAGTTTTATCGAAAACTGTTATGGCCCAAAACGCTCCGACCAATATTTCAAAAGTTATAGCCCTTCAAAGTGCCACCTCTAAAAATAAAAAATTTTTTTCGGTAGTTCTGACGAGAGTTCTGTTCGCCCCCCGAAGAGTTCTATCGAAAACTATTATGGCCCGAAGCGCTACGATTAATGTTTCAAAAGTTACAGCCACTTAAAGTGCCACAGCTCAAAAATTTTTTAAGTCCCTAAGGGTAAATATTTAAAATAATTGAAAATCGTACATTATAGCGCCAAATCTTCTTGCGGCAACAATGTCCGCATTAAGCTACATTAGCGGTCGGTAATATCGGCATATAGCATGGACTGCGCATACCACGTAAAATTCGGTTCGC
>NW_020212950.1:0-1720 GCF_003070985.1 Temnothorax curvispinosus
TAAAATCTGCATAAATGTTACATAACTCTAACGACATAACTGTCACGTCATGTTAAACATGTAACATTAACATGATTTTGTCGATGTCAATGTGCATACTCTAAAATCTGCATAAATGTTACATTACTCTAAATGACATAATTGTCACGTCATGTTAAACATGTAATATTTTAACATGATTTTGTCGACGTCAATGTACGTTCTGTAAAAACTTTGTAACCGTTACATAACTATAATAACGAAACTTCGATGTCACTTTAAAGACAAAATAAATATATAAACTTTGTTAACGTTCTCGAACATTTTAAAAATATGACATATGCGCATGTAATATATATGTTATTGCAAAAACGTATCTGGGACATTTTTAAACATTTTTTAAATATTAAAATATTCTTTTAATAATATTTGTATAATTTCATTAACGTCATTAAGTACTCTATAAAAGAAACTGGACTCAAAAAATGTAATTAAAGTTATTGATAGAAAAAGGGTTCATTAGGCTTATGTGCTCTTTTTTTTATCAATAGCCTCAATTATGTATATGTATAAATAATATATATAATAATAAACATATAATAAAGAGTTCTAGTATATATGTTATTTAATTATAAATATCATAATTATTACTTATAAGAGACAAAACATTTTAATTCCGCGATGATGCAATCATAGAAATTATACATATATTTGTTATAATATTTATTGCACATATTATTACACATATGTATTGCATTTATATTGTTGAGTAAGAAATTATAACTTAATTGCATGTATGATGTAGCATGTTACTTAGTGTTTGCTGAGCATAGGGCCGCTATCACAGTCTCCGATTAACGTGATCCTCCGATTAAATTCACTCTGCATCTCTTTATAACTGTCCCCCTAGAAAGAGACGAAGAGTGAGTTTAATCGAAGGATCACGTTAATCGGAGACTGTGATATCGGCCCATATTGTTCATATTTTTTTATACAAGATGCGCGATAAATTTTTCTGTGCTTTATGTGGTTATATAAGTTCATATGAATACGCCCTTATACTTTACTGGATAATTAATTTCGTTAATTGGCTTAAGTATGCGCAAGCGCGCAATCAAAATATGTAAGACCGTGGTACCGATCACCAATTCTGCGGTCCGATTCATGCTCACAGCGCTGAAAGCATATTGCTCTATCTTCGGTTGATATTCGATGTGCAACAAAGACAGAATGATGCTTACAGCGCTGTGAGTGTGAATCGGACCGCAGCTCTGGCTTCAGTTTTTAATATGGCGGAATCCACGGAAACGATAATCGCCCGCGCTTTTTCGCGCGACCGTGATTTTTTGACACAACAGTGTATAGATAGTGTAAAAATCTTGGTAAGTATGAGGTTAAAACTGCATTAATTAATTAATAGTGTTTCTGACTTGTTGACTCGCTCCGACTTGGGTTCAAAAGTTCGGAAAAATGATAATGAAATACTTATATGCTGCGATAATGCTAAGAATTTCTTTCATGGAGGTTAAGAAACGCTTTCTGCCTTCATAGTTTAAAGTCATCGAGTTTTAACCCAAACTTTTGATCTGATCCGAGTCGGGTCGAGTCAACAAATCAAAAACGCTATAAGTGAAAAGTTATTTTGCGGTAAAAAATCAATTGTGAAGTTAAATTTGTCTTATTGTTTCTATGCAGTGAATATCGGAACGCAGCCATGGTATTGCATAAAATAAATTAAACT
>NW_020212951.1:0-4365 GCF_003070985.1 Temnothorax curvispinosus
ACTCTCCTCCTACATCACAATGCGAATAACTAAAGGAATGTAAGCGATTCGAGGTTTATTGGCTAATAATGTTGCGAGATAATGCGGAAAAATTACGATGTCTATCAAGCTAGGCCTTCTATCATTTCGGTTAATAATTTGCGAAGTGTCGATCAATGTTATTTAAACATTGTTATTTATTTCACACTAATGAAGGCATTTAGGGTTGAAACATTTGTGTATTATACTGTAATATATAACAATAAGCATTAATAACGAGCTTTGCTCGCAAGCCCCGGCCTCTTTTTGAATTTGTTTATATTATGCGAACGGGATTACAACTAACTTTTTGTAAAATATTTATTGTTAGGATTACGTTTAAATATATACCTGAACGAGAAAAATTATGTTGAAGCAACAAAGAGTGTTCTTGTCTTGAACTACTTATTAATGCAATCGTTGGTATATATACCTATGGTGGTGAATTTCTGCAAAAAGAAAGCGAAAGCATATTCCATGCGTTATACACAACTTCCTGGTTTACGCTTTCTTTAGCGTTGATGAAGGACCTTCATTTCGCGATGATGAGATCGAGTATTCCGTTTCGCTTAACCGGCGGAAAATTTTTCTTTGTTAATCGCGAGACAATGATGTACATCTTCAAGACATCGGCCTCGTACGTTTCAGTTTTACGAATAGCGCGATAGCGATAAGAAAGTCATATATATATATAATATTAATAGCATTCATGTGTGCGTGTATGCGTCGTGTATATATGTGCATACGTATGGCGGGATGAAAAATTTTCCAGAGATCTTACGACAACTGATACTATGTAATATGTGCAAATATGGATTAAAAATATTTTGACACGTACATTTTGGCTGGCAGTAAATAAAAAAGATGCTATTTATTTGATTAAACTGAATTGTTCAACGTTTAAGTCGCATATCAATCGAAAAAAAAGGACGGGATTTAATTTTGGAATTTAATATATCTGCAATTTGCATTAAGATACATTATTGTTTAACTCTTTTAGCGTTATGGATGTGTAACCACGTCTATGTTATTGAGGACAATGTCGCATCGTGTATAACCATATTATTTGTACAAATACGATATGGAAACGTAAGGTATATCTGCGTTCTCCAAGAAAGTCACGAAACCGAAGGTATGAATAATAAATTAGAAAAGAATTTAGTTGATCGGTTGCTCTACGGAGAGGGGTTGCTTTAAGTATTGTAGGTACTTGTAATAAACCGAATATTGAATGATGCGGTTATTGCGGAGAAACGTAGACGACAGCCGCTTTCAGGGAGTAACGATTTGAGGAGACACTTGGAAGATTCAGTATAACAGTCGGCCGACGAGATCTTACGCAAGCGTAAAGTTTTAAGTGCTCGAGAATGGGACCAAGTATGGATTGGAATACTGATACTCCACATATTTGGAAATTTTATAAAAATTTTCTTGGCATAATTGGACTCTGGGTATTAGATGATAAAAATGTATTCTCGAGGATTCGATGGTTTATATCGACGATAGTGGCAGTAAGTTATGCTTCTTTAATGTAATTTGTATTCTTACATATTCGCGTATAAGTATTTAAACTTGTTTCTTAAATTTTATTAAACGTAATACTGTGGTAAATTTTATTCTGTTTTTATATATTGTACATATGGGGCATTCCATGTCAAATCGACCTGGGTTTAATCCTCGACTTCTCGGATTTGGCGATTTTTTATGTTATTGTTCTAACTCTCAAATGCACTCAGAATTTTTTTAGATTTTTTTTTATAGAATTGATTTAGTTATAATTTTTTAAACCGACATATTGATGGCCACAATTTAAAAAACTGAAAAAATTCTCAAAAATTCTGTCAGATATCAAAATTTTTAAGCCTTATTGACTCAAAGTGGACTGGCGTTCGCTTCTAATTTTTTCGAGCTCCTTTTGTTTTTTTTTTAATACTAGACACTACAGACGCGCGCTACGCGCGCGCTATTTATCTTTAACATTTCACTATTAACCCTATTATACACAACTGTCAAAATATACAATGACAGCTGCAAATGAAGTAAGCGCAGCAAGAAAACCAATCGGCATCGCGGAAAAGCGGCAACAATAAACTTCACATCTCCTTTTTAGAAAAGGACTAGCACACACGCGCGCTACGCGCGCGCTTCAAACTTTTTTCGTTTTATTTCACCTTAAGGTGGTTCGATGGCTACAACAAAATTCAGAGAATTTCATGAAATTTTAATATGTTGTTTTGCAATGCAAAATAGAATTATGTGAATTTTTTGGGAATTTTTCACCGCCCCGTTTTGAAAAAAATCTACTCCAAAAACCTAAAAAATACAATTTTAGGAGTAGATTTATTTTAAAACAGGACGGTGAAAAATTCCCAAAAAATTCACATAATTCTATTTTGCATTCCAGAACATATTAAAATTGCATGAAACTGGCTGCATTTTTAACATAGGTTCTTATGGTTTTTATGGGAAATGACATATTGCATATACCTTCAGAATGAAATAAGTGCAAGAAAAAATGCAAATGATAAAGAAAAAAAAATTTGCACATGTAACTTAATAATTTACAAATAAATGAGCGAAAGAAAGGGGAAGGTTACCGCACATTTCGTAGAAAAATTAATTATTAAAGCATAAATTGCTTGATTTTTCGTCTGCATAGACTGTCATGGTCGTGAACGACGTGAACAGCAGCACGCATTATACACGCGGCGACCAATCAGAGCAATCCCCTTCATTCCCACTACTTCAAACGCTAGTGCGCTGTTTCCAGAACCCCCGCGTCCCACTACTCCCCCCGATGAAGCCATCGAACCTCCTTAAAACACTCATCCCACATCACCATTTCTTTCCGTTAAAATGTATTCCCTTTCTCATCCACTGTACCAATGTCCATTCGCCACCTCTCGTTTCTTATTTTCTCTCCGCTCACTTCACATATCTGTCTTTCCCATATTTTGTTTTCTTCTTTCTTTTTACTTCTCGCATAAGACTTATCACACTTTGCTTCCTCGGCTCTCATTTTTTTCCTTACACTTAACTACTCCTTACATTGCACTAACGCGCGCCATCCATGTCCATATATTTTCCGTTATATTTATTCTAAAATATTTATCCCATTCCACTATTTCTCTCCGTTAATTCATTCCTTTTTCTTTTCTACTGTATTAATATCTATCGTCACCACCTCCCATTCCTCTTCCCTCTCTGCTTACTTCAGGTACTTATCTCTCTCATATTTTATTTTTTTTTTTTCTTTTTATTTCTCATATAAGACTTATTACACTTTAATTTTTTTATTCGATACCTTTCTTTGTCCGTCAACAGCAACGTAAACAAAATCGGGCTTAACGGGCACCCCTGTTTAACTCCCCTTCCTGTTCAAAACCTCTTTTTCAGCCCCTCTCCCACCCTTACCCTGCATCCCTCAACAGCTTCTTACATCTCATCACCAAGCCCTCCCTCACTCCTCTTTTCCTCATCGCTTCCACCAGAATCCTTCTGTCCACCGAGTTAAAAAAGCTGCCTTTAAGTCCACGAACAACACCACCATCTTCCCCTTCTTTAATTTAACTGCCTATTTATTAAGTAATTTAATACATAGATGTTGTCCGTGGTCCCTATCCCTCTCCTAAACCCTGTCTGACTCTGCGGAAGCAATCCCTTCTATTCTACCTCCTTCCTCAACCTTTTCGCCAAAACAGCAGCGCCTTGTATGCCGTTTGTGCTAACATCACCCCTCTGTAGTCCCCGACTTTCTCCCCCTTTCCCTTCTTTCTTATGGGCACTATAATTCCCTCCCATCAACCTTCCGGTCAACCCTCTTCTTTCCACACTCTATTACATACCTCCCACAACCATTCCTTCACCACCTCCCCTCCAAACTTTCATACCTCATTTGGAATTCCATAATTTCCCATCGCTTTTCCCTCCTTAAGCTTTCCCACCATTTCTCACATCTCTTCTTTCCTTATCTTCTCCTCTTTCTCCTCCAACTCCTCCCAACAAATCTCTGAAATACCTATCCCATTCCTGCACACTAATTCCCTCGTTCAATCTTCTCCTCTTTCTCTCTCTGTTTACCACCTTCTTTCTCTTTATTGTTCCTTCTCTTCTCCTTCTTTCTTCTTTTTCTATCTCTATATCTTTCTCTCTTTCTGTCTCTATAACCTTTCTGTGGTCTTTTCACTTTCTAGTCAACAAAATTCTCCTCTTCTCCTTTCTCTCTTCTTTATTTTCTTTAACTTTCGTACCTTAAGCACAAGATACAAAACACATAAATTTTTAAAAATATATAAAAATGTGACATAAATTAACTAATATATAAATTTAAATATTTTTGGGTAAATC
>NW_020212952.1:0-9418 GCF_003070985.1 Temnothorax curvispinosus
TTATTATTATTATTATTATTATTATTATTATTATTATTATTATTTTCTAAAACTGTAATCTTGTAAAAGTTATAGTGCACGATGAAAAAATCCGTCAATCATACATTTCAAAATAATCCTCCTTGCATTATCCTGATTAATTGTCTTACTTTTCCGTTTTATAATAAATTATAACAAATAGATTTTGCCGCAAAATAACTTTGCTTTTTCCGAGTTTTGTCGTTTTTTACATATTTTTCTAGATACTTTTGTAAAATTTCAGGATAAACAATTGCACACAGCTGATGTAATAGTAATTTTACAAAAATTTGGAAGCACTTTTATAATTGCCTTCTTTATGTCCGGTATTCCAATCTATCGTTCGTGTTTTGAATTTCCACATCATACAAATAAACACACACATCACATCACATCGTCATGAAACAGTTCGCTATACCATACGATAAAATAAACAAATTCGTCGTCAGGCTGTCCCTAATACTTCATTTGCTCTCGCGTATGAAAGCCTTGTTTTCCATTCTTTTTCAAACTTCCCTCACTTTCTCGCATATCTTATATGCAGTATAGTTTTAACAAACGAGACACTACAGAACCAGGAAGAATCACTTTTAACAGTGGCCTATTCTGTAATTCTTAACGACAGTTTCGTTATCGTTATATTCTCGTTGCGCAGCTTTTTTACTATATATAATATCTGCGCAACGCAAATATAACGATAACGAAACTGTCATTAAGAATTACAGAATAGGCCCACACAAGATTCGTCTTATGTACTTATAGTTATAGTTTATACGACCAATAGTTGCCTTTTTTTCTCCGGAGTTCCTTACGCGCGTTACTCGGTGCGTCAATGGTCACTGTGACAATTATGCGCGTGTGAGAATGGTTGTATAGATTAAAGCACCAACCATGGAAGAATCATCGTCTCGTCGACGTTTTCGTTGGTTATGTAAAGCGTATCAGCTTCAAAACGCCGTCGTCAACGCAAATATTGAGCAAAGTGACGCTTAATGTTGCAACGATGTAAGAAGAGAAAACAGAAAGGGACAAAGAATCACCGAAAAAACAAAGAGATCCACTCGCCTGAACAGTTTCACGTTTGAGGAGCCGTGGTAGCAACTGCTTGCCGTCAGCTGATCTCGGCTGTTGGCTGGCTGGCTGGCTAGGCGACCCAAGTCCAATGACGAGAGGTTGTGTGGGGGTGAAAGGCGGTTGGCGATGAGGATAGCGAGATGGAAGGGAAGAATTTCCCACGAGATGGTAGAGGAGAGAAGAGAGGGAGTTAGACGTGACGGAGTGAGACAGAAACGAGTTGACCGCATGAAAGGACGCGAGAGTGAGATCTCGATAAAACAGGGGAACGAGGCGGAAGGGGAATTACCGTGGAACAGTGACGGGGGAGGGACGCGGATACTGCGAGGGCGAGTGTAACGTACGGGAGGAAAGATAATGTCGGCGTAGTGGGGTGTCCCGTAGAGCGACGACAGGGGTGTATTTGACGAAGGTGCTGGATATGGATCCGCGCGGTCGATACGTTCCGTTAAAATAATGATTTTTTCCTCCAGAAATGCCGATTCTAATTGTTTTTAGATTCGAAACAATAAGAAGTATCTTCTCATCTTATTTAATCGTCATCTGCGTTATTTCATCTTGATTTAGAATTTGACGACAAAGTTGTATTTTACATTTATATCTAATATGCATACGTTTCTTATATTTCTGACATGATAATTTTGCTAAATATTTCAACAGTTTTCAAATTTTTCTAACAAATTCTTTCAAATTATTTTGATAATATCTCGTATATGTTGAGCGTTGAATTATAAATTTGTTCGAGAAGTTGCTGCGAATTTATTTTGTAATGTAATTAATTACTTTCACAGAAAGTTTTAATCTCATTTCTCCTCTTCTTTTCTCACAAATTTTGCAATTATTGTGTTCGTGTATTGCAAAAAACATTTTTATTGTTTATTTTTAGATAAAAGTCGGAAATCAATGTTCAATATTATTTGTAATATTCTTATACAAATTCTTATATCTTTCTAAAAATAACAAGTTTTAAGTTTTAAAATTTAAAATAAATTATAGCTCTTTCATATGTTTTCTTAACGTCCTTGGATTCTTAAAATCACGTTAAACTTGTAAATATTCCTTTTTACCTCTTGGCCTGATGTCTTCCCTTTGCATTTTTAATTTTCCCGTAAATTCCACTGATTGTTATATTTATCACATACCTTTCTTACATTCGGATGTGTGGAGCTTTCGATTTTGCAAGATATGGTCGTTATCAATGAACAGATTTATTATTGGAGCACATATCCTAAGCCGACCTAAGCAAACAATTAAGTACGAAAGAAATTTCAAATCTCTTTTGTAGATAACTTTCATTAAAATTATTTCTACGAATTCTATTGCGATTATAACACATGTAATATGAAGTTGACACAATATGATATATGTTTCTCTTTTATGTTAATTATAAAACAACTATATCGCATTTCACAAATGTGTTAAAATCATAAAAATAAAACAAGAATGTATTTATTTCTATTAATAGAATTATATGGATATATAATTAATATCCTATTTTAAAATTGTTACTAACAAATATGACTCTCTATCATTTTTATTGTTTCTGTCTTTTGTTACATAATTCTCAATATTTAAGAAAAATTTCAATTTATTAAATAAATAATATGTTTTTGTTATCATTGTGCATAATCTTTCACAGTGTAGGTACACGTAATATTCTTGTAACCAATAATAGAGAATGACTCACTCACTCTGAGAATCATTGTTTTTCTTTCGGAACTAAACTGTTATGAGAACATCTCGCATTTGTACAATGCAAGATCCACATACACATACAAGCAGATTGATAAAACTTGAAATTTGGAATGAGTAGTTTAAATATTTGGGTGTTCTTTTTTTAATACGCGATCCTTAATCTTCTTATGAATCTTCACAATTTCTCAAAGTCTTGTATGCAAGTTGTTAGACTTGATCGTTTACGTTCTCCAAGATTCTAATCAATATATATTCTATTAATATATGTAGAAAGGTAATGGATTTCAAATATCGTCTTAAATTGATATTGTCTTCGCATTGTATGGTTCTACGGTTCTCAGGGCCCGAAGACCACTTGCTTTGCAGATACAGTGTTCAGTCCTGATGGCAACGTAGTTGATCGAAGGTGGGAATTCGCTCAGCTGGTCGAACAGCTGCCCGTTCCTTTTAGATGGCTGACTGCTCGTTTCGGTTTCTCCCACTCGTCGATTATACAGTCATGTTATTGCAGTCGTTATTGTTGATTTTTTAAATGCCCGACGAAGGCACGGACTCTCGCCGGGTCAAGTGTGTTCTCCCACCGGCCGGCCGTCTTCAAGTGCGATCCCACGATCAACGCATCCGCCGCGTCCGCGTAATTGTCCACGTTGTCCAACGTCACGCCTGAGCCGATCAACACCGGCAGCCTCGCTGCGACGCACTCCCGTACTTCTACAAGATGTAATATGGTTTATTCTCATATTTCCGCATATAGTGTCGCGTGTGAATTTAAATCTTCTCACATCGCGTTGTAAACTCAATTTTGTTCTCAATTTTTTTCTCGCATTACGCAGGGCTAATAAAATGTACAATATATATCTGTAGCTAGTGATATCAGGGGTGTTATTACACGTTTTTTCGCGAGCCCTATTCAGCCCTAGTCAGGTAACAGGAAGGGGGGGAGGCAAGTTAAATTTAAACGAAAGTTTAAAGTGAAAGGTTAATTAAGTAAAATTGAACAAACAATAAATAAAAACAATTATAATTTATTTCTTATAAGAAATGGCGAATGTTTGCATTCTTAAGTTATGTCTGCTAATAAAAATATAATAAATACATCAATATCTAAATCTTCGATCACGTACATCGCGGTATAGATAATACTAGTTTAGTTTAGATACACCGACCGTTTGGTACGCGTACCAAGTACTATATTTATATCAAATCCGTATCAAATCTCGGTTTACACATAACCCGAGATTTATTACGGATCATCGACATATAGTATGGACTGCGCGATCCTTACAAAAGCCTTCAAAAAGTGTCCGGAGAATTAGACAAAGAGGGAACGAGGTAGAGGTCAATTGTTCTCTTTTTCTAATGCTTCTATTGATCGCTTTTATCCCCACTCAGAGGATGTACGGAACGTATTGTAAAGACAATGAACCCGTTTCTTTGTTTTATAAAGAGTGTGTTTATCGTCAATCAACGTCATATGTACATTAATTCTGAAAAAAATATTCTTTAAGTATGGTGTTCACGTGTTTCATCTGCAAAAAGAGATCAAACAAATCGCAAGATTTGTCGTTTCATCGGTGAGTAATAATTACAAATACTATTAGATTATTAGATTAAACAATTATTGGATTGGGTTATGTATCACGCATGTGACACTTTTGTGAATTTTGGGTTATTTTTTGATTGTAAATTTCCGTCAAACTCTATCGATCGATAACAATGGCTAGATATTATCGGAAAATCGGAAGAAGTCCCAGGAAAAGCAACAACCATTTGTTCGAGACATTTTGACACTGAATGTTTTTGTTATGGACTAGTCGAAGGAAGAAGGTTTCTGAAACCAGGGAGTAAACTAACTATAAATCTTGGAGTGCTCCAATAAATATTCCGAACACGACAGAATTTTCTTCCATACAAACCAGTAATATCTCAACCAATGAACCAACATTGCGATCAAGTATTGAAAAGTTGGCCACATCAAATAAGTAAGTATATTATGTTTTTTATTTTAAGTTTTTATATATTTTTGTTTATGTAGTATTAGAGTTAAATAATATATAATTTTGTAAATATGTATGTATAATGTTTTATAGGCGGAAACAAGAACCACCACTGGCTGAAATTATTGCTAAAAAAAAGATTCGACTAACTGATCTCACATGGGAAGAACTTTTTGAGTCATCAATGCGAGAAAAAGCTTATCTCGCGGTGGACACAACAACAACTCGACCGCCGAGCAGTTTGAGTCTGCATTCAAGTGGTTATTGGTTTATGCGCAAATCAAAGGCTCAGATAAATGCAAATTGTCTACTTCAAGATAGCACTTGTTTATTACAAACTCTCAAAGTTCTTGATAAGCCGGCTCCTAAAACTCATGATAATGATATTGTTGACATGCATAAAATCAGTAAAACTCTTAGGGTTTCTTCAAGCACTTCTTTGGATCATGACTATTATATACCCTTAGTATTTATAAATGTTAATAAAACGTATTAATCACATTATCGCGTACATAGCAGGTTTTATAGCTAAGAGTCTAAGTAAGTCTGTTAAATGTGTAATGCGAATTGCGGATGTTAAATGTGGATTGCGTAAAATTGCTCAAGTCTGAAAAATGTTTCTCCGCACAGACTAAGAAATGTCAAGGTAGATTAATGAAAGCTTCGGCTGATTTAATACAAACATGTCTAATAGCAGAAGAACGTTTTAGAACGCACAACGTTTTTCAAACCAAAAACATTTTCAACGTCTTGATAACAAGTACTCTTGAATATATTCCACCCACTGTGTTTGAGAATAAGGGAAACTGCGGAGATGATCACCGTTTAAAACTACTTGTTCAAATTATAAAAAAGTTTTTTAAAGTTCGATTACACCACGAAGGAACATCCAACTTAGAACAACGAGAGCAGCTTAGAATAAGATCAAAATGTAACAAAACTGTTTTATTTAAAAATCAATAAAACTTCTCGAAATTAAATGTAACATTTTTGTTATTTTTATATAGTATATAATATAATGTTTATATTGACTTGTAACATGTGTTATGTGAAATGGTTATAATGCAAAATATATTACAATATTTGACAAAAAATGTGCAAAATTTTTTTTCATGAAAACAGCTTTCTCTATGAGGAAGCAAAAGGTTATGCACAGAAATTCTTGTGTATTACTATTTATTTGATTGTATTACTATATATCCGCGTATTATACTATTTTCCGAAATTGTATAAAACAGTATCCAAATGCTCTTTAAAGTATATAAATAATGAGAATAATCGTTAATGGAACAAATATAACACTGAATCAAATCGTAACGCAAAAAATTAAAAAAAATGTAAAATAAATTGTTGACCCTTGGGTGCAAACGCCCGTTACCACGCTACTGAGTAGAAAAAGACAGAACTTGACCTCTACCGGTCGCTATCTCTTTCTTTCCGACCGGTCACATTTTTCTATACCTTCGCGCAGTCCATACTATATGTCGATGATACGGACAGAGAGAAACCTGAGAGCGGCCATCCCGCTTCGGGGGACGCCTGTCCTAATCTGCCCTCTGAGAAAGTGGACGTTAACTACGGCGTTACGCTCGGTAACGATCAGAGAGATCTCGGGTAACGATACATGGGTTCGTAATGTTCGTATCCGTGCTATGGTTCGTGTCCGAACTACTCAGATGGAGGGGATGTGCTGGTCGCGCAAGCCCCTCCTCTGTCAGTGTACGCTCGGCACTCGGCAAGCTTCGTGCGGGGAGAGAAGGGCAGACATACGATCTGCTGTTTCCTTCTCTCTTGAGCTGTAGAGGCCACGCATTTCGGGTATCGCCTCTCATGTCTCACCGAGTGCCGAGTCTCGAGTTGGCAAATCGACGATGCGCTATGTTACATTTATGTTTATATTTACGAGTTTTAATTGTTATATTTATAAATATTGCAATTATATTTACAAAAAAATTGCAAATTAATAAATAAATTTTATTAAACATAAAATCGCGTATAATCATGTACTTCCGTAGTTTTTGTACCGTTAAAATTAAACATAAAATTAATTAATTAAATAAACATTTATAAACATAAAAACAAAAATTCGTAAATGGAATGTATAGAAATTCCCGTTCTGGCCAATATGTTTTTTTATCTAGAAAAAAAGTCATATTAAAAACATTAACTTTGGCATAATATATAAATTTAATATTTAAATGCATAATAATAGTAAAATATTAACTATCAAGAAAAAAAGGTAGTTTATAGTGTTCTTTTTACTCTTATTAAATTTTTCAAATCACAAGCACCAAAAGAGGGATATTGGATTAAAATAAAAACAATTTATTATACAAATAATGCACACGGTTAATGTTTCGACTATAGTTAGTCTTCTTCGGATTATTACGAAAGAAGAAGATAAATATCAAGAAACATGATAATTAATGTTCATTTAATATACTAAAACATTAAACATTAGTCTAGACTAAAACATTAAACAATTATCTAATAATATAAACAAAATAAACAATAATCTATTTAAATCACAAATATAAAAACGCCGGAATAATCGAATGAAACCATAGCAAGATAAATTTATATTTATATTGAGAAGTGGTAAAATCTCTTCCGTCAGGAAGAAAATGTAAAAAATTATTAACGGGGGTATTTTGATTTAAAAGATCTTTAAAATATATATTTTGCAGGAATTTTTTATAGGGAAACGAAGAAAGTGAATAACGTTAAACTTTGCATGTTTACTTCACCTTATTTTAAAATTTTATTTTTATTTTTTAAGTAACAGAAATGCTTTTCCTTTCTATTATATTATAGGTATTTTGGTCACTAGAAGGTATAAATGACAGACGGTGTAAATAATTCTAGCTGTTCTATAGGTATCTGAAACGCAAAAAGCTAAAATTTTCTTATTCAGAAGAAGTATGTGGCTATCGTCTGAACTAAAACTAAACCAATTTTTCTAGGCAGCCTTTTTATCAAAAATATTATTAATCAATATTAAATAAACAATTTACGGTCTAAGCTTGGATTTTATAGTAGCCTAATAATATTTTTTATATACTATATTTACATATTTTTTTCAACCTTAATAATTCCTCTTACGGTATTAAAAATCGAGATATTGAGCTTCAAAGTTTCAACTTTTAACATGGAATTCCTATTCCGAGCTATTGTAATACAGACATAATGAATTATGAAAAAAGTTTTCTCTAAATGTTTTTGAAAAACTAGTATATAATTTTTATTTTAGTATATAATTTTTAATACATAAAAATAGAAATAATATGCGATAAGTGTCAATACCCTTGCGGTACGCGTTTTCGAGAATTACTTGTGTAAAGTACGCGATTTGATGAATTTTTCGCTCGGTTCAGGAATGACAGAAGAGGAGAGGCGTCAGTTATTACTTGGCAACGCCGCATGAGTTCTCACGCGTGAAGTTAACTTCTTATTTTTTAGTTGTTATATGTAATATTTTGTATATAACATAACTTTAGTAAAATAAATTTTTCTTTTTAAGCATGAATACAAGTTGATCACGACTGGAGCCGGAGAAGGTCTTTAAAAATAGGTATTTTTCAGGAATTTTTAATTAGGTGAACGAAGAAACCGAATAACGTTCAACTTTGCATGTTCTTTTAATCTTATTTTAAGAATATATTTTTATTTTTTAAGTAAGAAAAATATTCTTCTTATCTATGTTATATCTTGATCACTAAAAGACGTAAATGAGAGATGAAGTAAATGATTCCAGCTGTTCTAATAAATATCAGAAATGTAAAAACCAAAAACTTTCTTATTCAAAATAAGTGATGGCTATCGTCTGAACTAGAATAAACATTGTTTATTAGTTTTTTCTTTTAATAAAATACTAATAAAATTTTGAAAAAAGTTATAATATTTTTAATAAAAAAAGCCGTTTTTACACACACAGAATAGAAATATTGATTTAATTCTCGTTCAGACAATAGCCACACTTCTGCAAAATAAGAAAATTTTAGCTTTTTGTGTTTCAGATACCTAGAACAGCTAGAATTATTTACACCGTCTGTCATTTATAGTGACCAGGATATAACAGAAAAGAAGAGCATTTTTGTTACTTAAATAAAAATAAAATTTTAAAATAAGGTGAAGAGAACATGCAAAGTTTAACGTTATTCACTTTCTTTATTTCCCTACAAAAAATTCCTAAAAAATATCTATTTTAAAGATATTTTAAATCAGAATACCCCTGTTAATAATTGTTTACATTCTCTTCCTGACAGAAGAGATTTTATCACCTCTCAATATAAATATAAAATTTATTTTGTCATGGTTTCATTTGATTATTCCGGCGTTTTTATATTTGAGATTCAATTAGATTATTGTTTATTTTGTTTATATTATTAGGAAATTGTTTAATGTTTTAGTCTAGTAGACTAATGTTTAATGTTTTAGTATGTTAACTTAAACATTATCATGTTTTAATATTTATCTTCTTCTTTTATATTCATAGTAATCCGTTCCGAAGAAGACTAATTATAATAAGTATGGTCGAAATGTTACCCATGTGTATTGTTTATTTAATAAAGTGTTTTTATTTTTATCCAATATCCTTTTGTTGTTGCTTGTAATTTAGCCGTAATTTGACCAAT
>NW_020212952.1:14418-35328 GCF_003070985.1 Temnothorax curvispinosus
ATACGCCGAAAGAATATCATTTCGAATTATGTTACACTTCTGACTTAGGGCCTAAGCAGAAAAGCTGTCTTGGCAGTGTTTTGTCTTATACTGTACAGCATTGTGCGTTAGGGCCTAAGCAGAATGGCTGTCTTGGCAGTGTTTTATGCCTCAAGTCTTTTAGCGTTTTTCTTTGGCAGAACTGGTGCGCACTCAGTGCACATTAAAGCCGTTGTACACAAATCAACGTAATGTGTATGTTTAATATAAACGAGTTAAATCATGAAATCCTCAATATTCTTTATTGCACTATTTGGTAAAATATGTACTGGGTATTTTATCAGTCGAAATATTTGCATTTTACTTTAAATATTAGAGATTAAATCACTGTACAACGGCCTTAATGCGCACTGAGTGCGCACCAGTTCTGCCAATGAAAAACGCTAAGTCTTTGTCTTTGTCTTATGTAATGCACAATGCTGTACAGTATTGTGCGTTACATAAGACAAAGACTTAAGGCATAAAACACTGCCAAGACAGCCATTCTGCTTAGGCCCTTACATAAGACAAAGACTTAAGGCATAAAACACTGCCAAAGACAGCCATTCTGCTTAGGCCCTTACCAACCAAACAGTTGTCATGTGATTTGCTGTATGCGCGTGCGGCCACTGAGCATGCGCATATGGCCACAGGGCATGTTCGTAGTCGCTACATCTCGTCGGTATGACAGATCTCATAACCTAATAGTCGACAACTTTAACCATGGTGGAAGTAACAAGGTGTGCTATTTTCCCGACGAGTTTTCGTCACGTTTTGCGCAGCCCCAAGTTTCCGCCATCTTGAAAATAGTAACTGAGATCAGTTATACTAGATTCTAGTATCTAGATTAGGTTATACAGTTTTGCAGCAGTGAGCTCTATCCATAGATAATTATACAGTTTTATGAATATAAACAATTGTCTTTAAAATGCCGTCGTGTTCATTTAAAACATGTAAAAATACGTCACGAAAGAATAAAAATGTACGATATTTTTCATTTCCAAAAAATAAAGAAATGATTGAGAAATGGAAAACATTTTGCAAAGAGAATGTCAATCCAAACAACGGTATGTATATAATAGTACTGACAGTTCGTAAATAAAATTTAACAAATTAATAATAACAAAATATAATAAAGTTGATGAAATATATTTTTTCAAATTTGTTTATCTAGCTCGGATTTGTTCTCAACATTTCCATTCTTCACAATACAAAGATCGATCCTTTTTACGCAAGTTACTACCGAACTATAGCCCTGTAAAGTCTCGGAAATTAAAATCTGATGCAATTCCAATGGAATTTGCAGAGGACAACGCAACTGTGATAGAAAATGATTTGAGTATGTATTAACTTTTTAAAAAAAAGGTAAAAAAAGGCGCCAAGTACACGCATAGTAGTGTATATGTATTATGTTGTTACCCTGTTATGTTGTTACCTCGAAAAAAACAAAGTGGTAGTATTATACCTCCAAATAGCTTTACCCTGTACATCCATCCTCAGTCCTATTACTCGTGTCCGAGCGTGGTGACTTCTCTTCATATACATGTGTTGCGCACGTGGATTATACACAATGTATATGGAACCTACAGTTTAACGCCGATTTCGAACGGCAATTTTTTTTTAGAGAAGTTTTCTTGGCAAGACATACTCTCGGTGGTTTGCCATTGCCTGCCGAGAGGAGAACGAGCGAATAAAATTTTCTAGCTCTACCGGGAATCGAACCCGGGACCTTTGGCTCAACAGACCAGTGCGCTGTCTACTAGGCCACGCTGTACATACTGTTTATAAAATGCGTAATACTACAAAAAGGCGTGATATCCGTACAAAATTACCTTTTAAAAAAAAAGGTTAAAAAAAGGCACCAAGTACACGCATAGTAGTGTATATATGTTGTTACCTCGAAAAAAAAAAAGAAAGTGGTAGTATTATACCTCGAAAAAATCTAAGTAACAAGTGGTAGACGTAATCTTTATATCTCGAAAAAATCTAAGTAGTAGTATCTTTATTTCCGAAAAATTATAACCCAAGTGATAGGGGAGACCGGGGCTAAGCCGACACTATTTTTTCAAAGGCAATTTTTAATATTTAATTAAAATTTTTGGCAAATTCAATGGTATATATTTAAAGAGTGTTTCTTCAGGTACAAAATTGATTCAGGAAGTTTTGCTGTACGTCGCTTTGTTTTGCCGTCAGGAAAGGAAAAGTGACGCGAAGACAAATTTTCAAATTGAAAAATGCCGGGGTAAACTCGACACTTCGCCTGATCGACACAATTTGATCTGGAACTTATTTTTTATTGTTTGAAACTAAAAATACATTGTTTATCGTGTATTTAGAAAGTACAAAAATTTGGAATTAAGTAAAACAATCATTGGAAATAATAAGAACAAAAATTGTTGAACTTTTAATTGTTTTCATCTAAACTCATGTCTAAAAAACAATTTATGCAAGTAAATTCGCAATCAGACGTGCGCACACATTTGTCATGGGCCATATGGCTGCATGACAAGTATAGTTTGTTATTGGGAGCCGATCAAATGGCGTGATGTCGACTTTGCTCCAAACGTCATTTTTCAATTTTGTCATTCCAAAAATATAAAAATTTTGAAAATATGCAAAAACCATTATCGGATTCGTATAGAGCATCGAATTTTCCATCAACTTTTAATTATTTTCATCTAAATTCATGTCTGAAAAACAACTTATGCAAGTAAATTCGCGATTACACGTGCGCACACATTTGTCATGGGCCATATGCTGCATTACAAGCATCGTTTATTATTGGGAACTAATAAAACAGCGTGTCGACTTAGCCCTGAACGTCGTTTTTTACTTTTGTTACTCCAAAAATATAAAAATTTTGAAAATATGCAAAAATTATTATCGGATTTGTATAAAGCATCGAATTTTCCATCAAAATTACTTACCGGTAGATTCGCAAGAGTAAAGCTCGATGAAAGAGTAGACATTTTCGAGAGATCAGAAAAATTACTTTTTACTATCAAAAACGCTTATGTCGCGTTAAAAATTACACTATAACTTAGAATGTTACCAAATTCCGTTGATAATACTGACACATAAAGACGCATTTACAGTAGGAAAGGCAAGTTTCTACGATAGATTTAAATTGGCAAAAAGCCTAGTGTCAAGTTAGCCCCGTTGTCGGCTTAGCCCCGGTCTCCCCTACACATCACAAAATTATGTTACCTTATCAAAAAGAAGAGTCGCGCTTCAAGTGATCTATTACAATTACAAAAAAGAAATGATATCTCTTTAAATTACAGCGCCAATTACAGAGAGAACATATATATTGCCTCAAAAAATAATTGTTGCAGTACTTTGAAAAATCTTTACATTGTGTCAATTAGAATTACATTTCTACGTATCTGCTGTACAGCAACATTTCAAATTTTATGTATCTGTTATCTATTTGAAATATAAAATGCTGTGCGGGAGCAATGTGTGATCCTATGAAATATCACAGCAACATAACGGCAACAGCTCGAATTTTGAATCAGACGATTTTAGATCGCAGCATAAGTTGCCAACAAGTTGTTGGCAAGTTGCTATACAAAATTGTTATATCGTGAAGGCATTAACTTGCCGACAAATGCGGACTCAGTTGCCACAATTCTGATAGCAACACATGCCAACAACAATGCAGACACGTTGCTATCTAGATATAGATCCTCTGTTTACGGCTACGGAATGCTTCGAAGCATTCCTTTTCTCCTTTCTTTCAATGAAAAAAGAAGGAGAAGAAGAACGTTTCAAACCATTTGTAGCGTCAAGTGGACCGCAGCCTACTTTTATCATGGGAAACTGCATATGCAGCCTCTATTGAGCGTTTAACGAGCGTTTACTCTTGTCGTTAGAAGAATAATTTTTATTAATGATAATGGAGGTTTCGAAACCGAATCTATACTTTTTGCCTCTCAGGGGGTCTGCTTATATACGCTGGATGTATTTTAAATGCGACAAAGATGCGCTACTTATATAGCGGCGTTGTTGGAAGAGCGTTTGCTGAATGGAGGAAAAACGCTCGTGTTACAGCGTCGGGAAAAGCGTTTCCAAGCCGTTTGCGTAAACGCCCTATAATTCGCCGCATTGAAAAAGTGTTTGTTGAACGGAGAAAAAACACTTTTGTCTTACGGCGTTGGGAAAAGCATTTGCTAAACGTTTGAAAAGTCTGACAACAAACTCTCTGCACGAAAGTGAATCAGCGTTTACTAAAGATGCTCTGAAAAGCGTCTCCTCAACATTGCAGAACTTTCACGAAACGTTATATATAGCGTTTGATAAGCGTTTTAAAAGCGTTTAAAACCTAACGACGTTGTGTAAGCGTTCTTACAAAGTTTGAAAGCGTATAAACTTTTAAAAAACCTTCATCGAACGGTTGTCAACGCTTCTTATTTTCGCCAGGGATGTATGGGGCAAAGTCGGTATAATGCTACAGACGCTAAGTGATTTTCGTACGTTTGAGGTGAAATATTGGAAAATTAGTGTGACGCGCAGAGACGCTTGTATATTGGGGAAAATTTTGGATAATTTTAATAAGATTTTCAGGCTGAATAAAAGCAGAGATTACCCTATAAGCGCGTAATATTATTTAATATTAAGTAATATTTTAGGCGTAATTTTAGAACATTAAATACAATATTCTAGTAATATTAATAGATAGTTATATGTTCGCTCCTGATAATATTATATAAATATTATACGAATATTATATGAAATAATATTATTTAATGTTATAAAAATATTTTAAATTTTCGGGAATAAACTATCAAACAAATAAACTATTTTTAATTTAATAATTAAAAAATTTATTAATATTTAATAAATAATAGTTCTAAAATTAATGTTACAAATGGTTATAAATATTATTTATTAATCAGTGTGAGGGATATGTGAGAATATATGAAAAAAATTATAAATTTTATTATTTTTATTAAATAAAATCTTTGTTTATAATTATGTATAAATATTTGAATATTATAATAATATCCAAGGAATATTTTATGAACGTTAATTTGTTAGTATAGATCAGAATAATATTCTAAGAACTTTTTTATAATATTCCACTGATATTAAAACAGTATACCTATACTAAAGGATATTATGTGAAGTGGACATATAACATCAACAGAATAATCCTATAATATTAGAAAATATTATATAATATTCTCGGAATATTATAACAATGTTATTTTAATTTTTAATAGATAATATTAATACAATATTCTAGGAATATTGTGTGCTTATAGGATACCTCCTTAAAAATTAAACATTAATAAACACAATACGCATTAATAAGTTTTTTTTTTCTCCCAATTGCAATACTATTCCGGATAGCCAAATCTGTCGAGATTAATAGTGTCGTAGATTTTGAGAGAGAGAAAGTAGCCGTTACAAATTTTGTCAATAGAATATCAGCAGAAATATAACAGAATCTGCTAACTGAATATAATGGCAGATTGACTGCAAAAACTAAACAAAATCTGCTGTTTCATATTTAAATAATGTATTTAATTTATAAATGTTTATGAAATGATAAATCGGTTTCTGCCTATAATTTGCTGTCAGATTATTTGGGCAAGTTCCGCCGATAATACACAAGTTTAATGCAGACATAGATGATACCGGATGTGTTGTAATATCTGAGTAAATCTGCTGCCAATCTGTTGTTATACAGGTAGTTTCCTTAATGAAGTACTAATAAAAATATATCTCCGTTTCATCTAAAAATCAATATATCGGTCATAAAACTCTCAAAGAAAATCAATTAAAAATCTTGAAAAAAATGACGTTAATCAAAGTATTTTTCTTTTCGAGTATATCACTTTTCCCCTATATAATCTTTTCGTATCATTAAAAGTAAAAAAGATATTTCAGAAGGTCAAATTAAACAAAACAACTTTCCCGATAAGAAAATTGCGCAAATATTGTACAATAATTGCATCATTTCAATTGAGAGGAATTTCACAATTATTGTGCTAATTCTTTATAACACAGCGTTCTTAGGCAACATAAAATTTCTGATTGATATTTGCACAAAAAAGAGAAAGAGAAATTCAATTTTAGGTTTAAATTTTGCACAATTATTTTGTCATTTAGAAGCAAAATCACTCCAGCACACTTCAGCAAACACCAATATGTAACAGTTATGTATTATATCATTGTTATATATATGTATACCATCGTTCATTATATGTTACGTAGGAGAAAGGATGCCATCTATCGACGACCCAACAAACACAGAATATGCTATGTAATTATCTACAGGACTAAGGCCTGGTTGTACCAACGTCGCATAACATTTAAGCTTAGCTTAACTCACTCTTCGTCTCTTTCTAACTGTCCTCTTAGAAAGAAACGAAGAGTGAGTTAAGCTAAGGTTAAATGTTATGTGACGTTGGTGCAACAGAACCTAACACATAATAAAACTCAAATATATTTCACAATTATTTCGCTATTATTTTGCAATTTCTTTCCAAATTTAATTTTGTAAATATTCCGCTAAAATAGTTCCTCATATCGATCGCTGCTGTCTTGCTGAAATACTATTTAGAAATAAATTGTGCAAATATTTATCAATATTTGCACAAAATATTGAGACATAATTGCAGCATATCCAGTTTTATCTAGATTTCATCATATGATGTTATAAATATTTTCCGATCGAGGTTGTATATAATTATTTCAAAAATGTATGATTCTCTAAAAGATTATAATGATGCTAGATCTGTCGATATTTTCAGAGTTACATTATGATATAAAGATTTATATATATATATGTATAACAGAAAGAGAATGGGGAGAAGGAAGAGAGAGAGAGAGAGAGAGGAGTCTAAAAAAAAATACCTAAAAGATCTCTCACGTTTGTTTCTTCGCCAGTTGCGTTACCAGTTAGTATAACGCCGTCAGCTAAAAAAAATTCGGCAGCTTTTACCGTTTCCAACAAACTCACATCGGAAGTGATTACGTGGGAGCTGTAATAATACCAGAAAAAATTAACAAAAAATAATATATTTACGCTGAGTTATTTTCGTATAGAGTTATGACGTAAGAGTCGTATAATATAAACCGTATTGAAGGAAATTATACAATTTTGAGCATATTCCATTTTATTTTAAATTATTTTAAAAATGTTTACTATAATTTCATTTACAAATTGTAATTTAAGATGCAGTCAAAGAAAAAAAATTCCATTTGTGATTCTTTTTTATAAGTAAAAAATTTGTTTTTTCTTTTTTCTTTTCAAACTTGCGAAAAACAGAGGAGAGGACAGAGAGAAGAAAGAAAGGGAAAAGAAAGACATTTAAATTGTTTCAAAATCTTATACCTATGTTTTTTTTTTACGTCAACGAAAACGAGAACGTTGTCTGCGTCGATTTGCCTTCTGTATCTTAATAAAGTTCCAGCATTTGAATCAATAAAGCCTTCATCAGCCACATGGGAGAAGACAAATCCTTCAGCCCTAATAAATTGCAATCCTGCAGCTTTGGCAACCGCGATCGCTTCCTTGTTGCATCCTGCGAGAATCTACAAAAAGTGATACTCGACTGATTCCATAATAACAATTTATTTAAACATACTACTGTATTAAGTATATATATAATTTATAATCACTAATTTATCATCAAATTTAATATTAATACAATGATTGAAAAACATTAAAAGCATTAAGAAATAGTATTAATATTAATAAATAATTCCATACATTTTATGTTACTAAAAATTTGTTACGCTCAAAAATTCATTATATGCTCAAAAAATTCTATTAAATATTTTTTATAGTATAAATACATTAAATAAAACAAAATTAAAAAATAAAATTGCCACTAATAAATTAGATAAACTTAATAATATAACTAATCTTACAAAAAAAAATACATACAAAAATTTTATAATTTAATTTTATGATTTAATATAAAGTTTTATGCAATTAAGAAAAAAATGTGAAATCGACACAAGTCAACATGTTTGACATCGATAAATTTAATATGATTGTTCAAACTTATCGTCAAATAAATCGACGAATTCAAAACAAATAGAAAACAAGATGGAAAGATTTTAACAATTGTTTAACAACGCCGAACTTGTATACCTGAATGCCACACGTAATATTTTGTGGCGTGATTTTTCTAATTTCTGTGCAAATTCTAGTCATCATAGTTGTAACTTCCGGCGATATATCTTTTTGTTTAATATAAGGAACATCATGCATATTTTCAATCAGAATACCATCCTGAAAAGTACATTGGTATTCATTTCTTTTTCAAAAAATTACCTACTAATATAATGTTAGAAATAACCTAGTAAGCCAACTGCCCACAGTAAGATAATAAATTGGTAGATTCGCTTAGGTATTACAACAGATCCGGTACTATCTGGGTCCGCATGAAACTCGTGTTTTGCCGGTACGACCTGCTGATATAATCTGACAGCAAATTGTCGGCAGAAACCGAACAGAATTTATCATTTCATAAACATTTATAAATAAAATACATCATTTAAGTATGAAACAGCAGATTCTGTTTAGTTTTTGCAGTCAATCTGTCATTATATTCTGTTAGCAGATTCTATATTATTTTTGCTGACATTTTCTATCGACAAAATGTGTAGTACACTTTCGAGAACAAAATTTGTTCTCGACAGATTTGGCTATTCGAGAACCTATATATCATTATTAGAGATAAATAGGTAAAAAAAATGATAACAATTTATTGCTTTGTTACTACATTATTCAATTTTAGCCGTATCTTCACTATATCTTCGAATAAATTTTACAAATATGATATACAGTGTGTTTTGTTTTAATTTTACCAGGCAAATATCTCAGAAAATATGGAAGATACAGAAAAACGTTTCAGACAAAAGTAGGATATCAAGGGGGACAGATGATAAAAATATGGACTTGAGCTTGCGTGATCTTTTCAATGACAGAACAATGTGATCGATGTTTTCTTAAATGAAATCCTTCATTTTTATTGTAATATATTTTTGTAGCCCTTGTTGAGACGTTTTCAAAACAATATAATAAAGCTATCTTTTATTAAGAATTTCCTGAGATATTTTATATTTTGTCATGATACTTTTAATATAAAATATGAATTATCTCGTATTCACTTTTTGATGACTTTACCTTGATACTTTTATACGTAGAATAATGAAAGGAATCGAATAATAATATTAATTTTTACATTTGCAATTTTGTAAAATTGAATGCGTTCACAAAATGTAATCAAATTTTTTAAAATAATTTTTTCTGTTTCTTTTTTTAAAACAATCGATTTCTTTTATTTCTACGTATAAAAGTATTAAGGTAAAGTGTGCTTTGAAAACGGCTCGACCAGAGCTACAAGAATATGCAATAAAAATGGGGAATTCCATTTAAGAAAACAGCGATTACATTGACCTGGCATTGAAAAGATCAATCCATATTTTCATCATCTGTCTCCCTTGATATCCTATAACATTTGTCCGAAATGTTTTGCCGTATTTTTCATATTTTTCGAGATGTTTGCCTGGGGAAATTAAAACAAAACACACTATATAACATTACTTCTATAATTCTATAATTTCTTTATATAAAATTCTAATTTAAAAGTACATATAAAAGTAAAATTTAAATGTTTGCAAAATGACAGATTGATGAATTCTGTTGTGATTATATCGCAGACTCTACCGATGTGATTATATTGTCCGCATCAGAATTCGGACACGTATGATTTCGGATCTCTTGTGATATCTAAGCAAATCTGCTGCCAATTTGTTGTCATACTGCAGGCAAATTGCTTATATACTGAATAGTTAGAACAAATTACAAAACAATTTAGAAACTTGCACATTACTTCCTCATCATTACAGATCGCTACCATTACTCCTATTTTATTTTGCTCACAAAGCTCCTCTTATGAGGAAACTTGTATTTTATTTGATGCATATTTATTAGTATTTATTAGTTTGGCTTCCTCATAGAGGAAGCTTTATGAGCGAAATAAAATAGGAACAATGGTAGCGATCTGTACACGGACAAAAAAAATTATGTTGTATCAAAAGCATCATTTTTTGTATGAGCAGCATCAGTGTTATTGAGATAAAATTTATTGATTTGATAAGATTTATTTATCAAATCTTCAAGAATTATATATGAAATAGGGGTAGAAAAGACTAAACAATTTAATAAAATTATAAATAGCCCGATAGCTCAAAATTGGTGGAAGTTAGAGCAACCACGGACATTTCTCAAAAAATTCAAAATTTTATAAAGAAAGAACGCTTTTATCGATTATCGTCAAATTCAATACCAATACCTTCTTTTAATAATACTGGTAATTATTTACAATAACTAACACAGCTCGGATTACTTTGACCTTGACATATGTTGTCAAGGTCACCCTCCTGAGTGACCTTCAGAAGGTTTTAGCCGCCGCGGCGGTCATTATGTTTATTAAAAAGTTATAAACAAGTTATAAACAAAAAAGTTTGAAAAATATAGCAGCTATTTTGAGTATTGGAAAGCATAAATGACTGAAATAACTGGTGCACATTTGTGCAATAAGTTAAAGTGAAACAAAATATACTTGTCTCACTCTAATTTAATTGTATTACTGATGTGCACCACTTCAGGAAGTTCTTCAAAACGGAACACACGTATAAATGTTCTTTCAATGACCACGTTCAGCAGAACGTTTTGCAACTGTTGGAAGTTTTCTAAGCTCAGATTTGTCCGATGACAAATAGATTAAGACCAGTAGGACAAAATTAATTTAAGTAAATAAGTGGATATATGTGCATGGATAAAATGATTTATTTATATATATATAGATTTATATATATATTGTCACGACTTTTTACCCGTTCGGGCGCAAAGCCGGATCAAAAGGGAGTTGCGGGAGAGTAGGATGTCAGGCCTCTCCGACGGATCTCTCGCACGAACCAAATTTCTAACGCGAACGTGAGTGTTGGGCGCCAGACGCGGTATCCCGCGTCCACTAACGCGAAATTTATCACAAATTATCGAAACGTTTATCGTAATTAAACGGCGTGCGAGAAATCGACCAGCTCGGCGTATTACTCAGGGACGAAGGTGATATAGGGCAGCGCGAATTGTGACGGGCGACACAGAAATTACGAACTCAAACAATTAATAACAAAAGAGATTAACATTTATTGCCAAGAAAAAAAAACAATAAGCTCACGAGATTGCTCTAATAAATTAAAGAACCGTTGATTCACCTCTCACAAAAGCGAAATCATATAGACGTGAATAATCGTGAGCGTGAAAGAATAAATCAAAAATCGTTACAACCAGGAAAATAATAACTCCGAAAACAAGTCAAATTTTCACGCGATCTCAGACGCCAAGTTTACTCCAGAAAGTACGCAGGATCGCGATTGTTCAGAATGCTGTCGCCAGGAGAGAGTATCCCCGAAATACGAGACGCAATATAACACAACGACGGGCCAATAATCAAGCCCGAACGCGACAGATAACGCGAAATATTTAGGTTTTATCGCGCCGAGGAAATCATCAGCGCGAGAAGAATATCGTACTCAATCTAACGAATTTTTACGGGACATACGCCCTACGCAAAAGAGTACTTAATTCAACGCGAAAGAAAGAGTATTCTCCGAGGAGAATAGCGCTAAGCCAGAGCGAGACTACACAACGCAATAATGTCTTGACGGACTTACAGACTAACGCGAAATAAACTAAATCTAACGCAAGAGATGACGAACTTACATACTAACGCCATGTACAACTAAATCTACGCAGGGGAAAATATCTACACGAGGAAAACGCGAATTTGACCGCAAGCACACGAGATTACGGAAACGGCGTAACGCAAAAGAATCATTCTCGACGAATAAACTACGATCACGAGAGTCGCGCGTGACGCACCGCCGGGTAATACGCGATCGCGACCACAGATACCGTAAGAATGTTCGCGAATTACCGAATCGAGATATCTATCGCGATCTCCAGGACTTTCACTCGATGAGTACTATTCACTGGCCACGAGACCATTCCAAAGCCCTTCGCTCTCGCTCTCGATCGCAGATGCAAAATTACGAGATCTCAATTACGCGAGTACTTTAGGCGAGAGCGTGGCCCGGAGGGCGGTGTCGTGGCTTACATTACTACCGTCTATTACGAGGCAACCTCACCGGTAAGATACTTCCTCGGTCGGGGTTGTCCTCTCCGCCGTCACCAAAAGCCGTCGCGAGAGAATCAGGCACCAAGTGCGCAGCAAGAGTCGGTCGAGAAGCGCTCAAGAAAGCCGTGCGTGTCGTCCCGAGGGTGGCTCAAGAATGATCGCGGAAGTGCGCTCGATAGAGGCGTCGATCTAACGCCCCTAGCGGGACATGCGCGACCCTTCCGCGCGATAAGCGGACCAATTGGCGATGAGCTCGCAAGCTCGTGTGGGAGCCGCTAGCAGGGTTATCGACCGTGGATTCGGCGGGGCGTTCGAACGTGCCCTTCGCGCTCGCGGGGTCCTTCCAGGTTTCCCCGTTGTAGTAGGCAAGGCGATGACTCCCGCGGTGTCCTCTGGCTCGACTCGGGGGCGGTGGCCATCCACCCCCAGAGTCCGTCTGGCCTCGGAGGACTGCAGACAGGCCCGGCGCCGGGCCCCTGCGATGCACAGGTTCGCCTGCCGTTGCTGGCGCGCAGCGCGCGCGTCTCACGTCGTCCCTCGCTTAGTAGCGGTCCTCGTAACTCGGGCTCCTCGCCCTCGACATCTCGCTTTCGGTCCTTGTGATTCCGTTTATCATCCGGCTCTCCTGGTACTCCTCGTCATCTTCAGTGTGGCGTTGGAACTCCAACTCGACGGGGTGAGGCGCCACGCAATATCGCAAGAAAAAAAAAAAACAATAATGAATATTTGAATCGCACTTTAATACGCCCCTGGAGATCGAAGGTTGATTCGTGAGCCGTCCTCGGGCGCGCAATCCGCGCCTTGTGACGGCGGCGGAGCGCTGCCACGCCGCGGCGAAACCGCAACGTCACAATATATATATAATAACTTTAATAGCCTTTTTTGAAACATTTAAATTTATATTGCACTAATTATTGCATAAAATAAATTATTTTATCCATGCACATATATCCACTTATTTACTTAAATTAATTTTGTCCTACCGGTCTTAATCTATTTGTCATCAGACAAATCTGAGCTTAGAAAACTTCCAACAGTTGCAAAATAAACGTTCTGCTAAACGTAGCCATTGAAAAAACATTTATACGTGTGTTCCGTTTTGAAGAACTTCCTGAACTGATGCACATATCAGTAATTCAATTAAGTTAGAGTGAGACAAGTATATTTTGTTTCACTTTAACTTATTGTACGAATGTGCACCAGTTCAGGAATTTCTTCGAAAAAGGCGTCATAGATGGTATATGTATAAAACTTCTAGAACATTCTCACGCATACCTGGCAAAAATTACCGTTAGAAACAGTTAGAAACAGATAGAATTTCTGACGATATGTAACGGAATCCTATCCTCTGTAACTGTAAGCTTGAAAAGAAAATTCTAGCCCTATCCGTTTCTGTAAGCAGCACTATTGTATCTGCAAATACAGACAGAAAATGTAACGACGTATAACTGTATCTAATGGAAATCTATTGGCATACAGCATCTATAAGCTTTTGCAATAGAAAAACTTGTCTGTTTTTGTCCGCATTCTGTACGCATCAGATGCTGACGGTATATCTATCCGTAATTGCGGATACCGCATCCATCTGCATCTGTACGCAATGTCGACCTATAGGAATTTGTCTGCAACTACGGATACGAATCCTGTCTGTTTCTGTCCGCATTCTAGTACGCATCAGATGCTGACGGTATCTATCCGTAATTGCGGATACCGCATCCATCTGCATCTGTACGCAATGTCGACCTACAGGAATTTATCTGCAACTACGAATACGAATCCTGTATGTTTCTATCCGCAGTCTGTACGCATAAGATGCTGACGGTGTATCCGTAATTGCAGATACCGCATCCATCTGCATCTGTATGCAATGCCAATCTATAGGAATCTGTCTGTAACTATACGGATACGATTCCTGCCTGTTTCAGATAGGAGTTGAATTTTTTCTTCAACATTGCTGTTAGAGCGAACAGGATTTCGTTAGATATTACCAGCAACTATATCAGCGACTATATAACGCAACGCGGGTGCCCATATCGGGGGCGAGAAGTCGCGGCCGCCGGCAGTCAGAACGCGTCCTTATTGTCTGGGTGATTATGTTCGTAAATCGTAATCGTCGTTGTGAACCGTGTCGTGTTGCGTAGCGGGACGAGTCCGGCGTGAGCCTCACGTGATCGCGCTGTGACACGGGGCGTCTCCGTAGCCACGTTTTTTGGGACTCGCGTAACCGGGAGGTTCGCGGTCGTTTCGGGAATCGCGTAATCAGGAGATTCGCGAGGAATTCGGGACTCGCGTGATCGTGCGATCCGCGGTCGATTCGGGGCTCGCCCACGCGCGTGAGCGGGGCGGCCATTCCGGCTTTGTAAAGTGGCCTCGTGCGCGTGTAATTTAAGGCCACCGGCGTTTCGTGTACATAAGAAGTCGGCACCGAAGCCGTTAGCGTTGCGTATGACTCGTTCGGTTATCTTGTGTTAGTTGTAAGTAAATGTTAATTGTAAGTGAACTGCGTTCCAGCGAGGGGAAGCGGCCCCTCCGCGTAAAAATAAGTCGCGCGTACCGCGAGATTCAGGGAGGGAGTAATCGTACGTAGAGCGATGCCGCGAGAGTAAGGGTGGATTCCATATGACTTATGTCGGGAAATATTAGAGCGAAATCGAGCGGGATCGCTACACCACTTGGCGAGGACGTGCCTGTGGCACCCGTGGCGTAACTTTCCGCGCCCGCTTGGACCTGCTGTACGACGCTTAAAATTCTCTGGCATGTTTACCTGTGTTTACCGTTCCACTGCCTTAAATATATTATTTTCTTGTTATGGACCTGTGATTCGAGTGTGTTAATTGCGCCACGCTATCTCTCCTCTTCCACCCGCGATTAATCGACGAAACTCACGCCTGAGAAAACTGCGATGCGTATATCGTGGTGTGAGGAATCGCACCTGGCGCCCAACAAAATTCAGTCGAGCTACCATCAGGGTTTCGGAGAGAATTATCGCGATCCCGGAAAAATAATTATAGACAGCTTTAGGGGCCTTTAATAAAGAAAAGCAACGGCGCGCTCCGGCCCGGCTGGCGAGACCGGGCGGACATCGTCGTTGTCGTCACAGTACATGTATTTGCAGTAATAAGAAATGAATAATATGCATTTGCAGTTAGAAACGGATAGAGCGGGCAAATCATAATTGCATGCAAATGCAGATAGATATCCTGCCTGGTTTTGCAATCAGATGCCGATAGACATTTAAAACTGGTTGCGTATAGAAACGGATAGGATTCGTAATTACGTTTGCGCATAAATTCGGATAAGTTCCGTTCCGTTAGGAATCAGTTAGATGCAGTTAACCTTTCCTACCGTCTTTGCGTACACAGGCTTATAGAATCTGCAACACTTTTCATCTGTTTCTATCCGTAATTGCAAGGAAAGAAACGCATAGTAAAACAGTCAGAAACGGATAGAATGCACGTTCTATCCGTTTCTAACGGTAACTTTTACCAGGGATGTCTCAAAGACGTCATAAACACGTTCAATAGACGTAAAAAGTAGGAATTTTAAATGTCTTTATCGAAAATGTTTTTATTATTAAAACAAAACGTTTCTATAATAAGTTTTTAAACGTTATTTTATCGGAAAAAAAACATTTCATTGAACGTTTTTTGAATGTACATTTTTACTCATGAGAAACGTTTCTAAAAATCGGTTATAAAACGTTTCGGAAAAACGCTTGTAAAACATTTCTGAAACGTGTATGTGCTACCTGGGTTTTATGATAATATGTTAAATAGTATGTACAAGAAGCTTATTTATGCATGACTGTGAAAATAAGTGCAATTTATTTGTATTTTCTGCCTATTGAATTCAGCGAAAAATCGTAGCCATTAGCGATTTGTTAATTAGCATCACTATATAATAAAACAATCTTATCTATCAAGAGACACGGTAGTGTCTCGCGCCAAGTACACGCGGAGCGAGACCGACCGTGACTCTTTTACGCGACGCGACGGGTTGCGAGTACCCGAGATGTTGAGATCTCGATAACGAGTGAACGGATCAAGTTCTAAGTAGGCTTGATCGATAGCTTGGGGTCCAATTAGGGAGGGGTTTCTCTTATAATATTCCGCTACGTGCCCTACGAGCGGAGATATTGCGACGCAAAGTCCAAATATGAAAATTTATTTTTAAGTTACTCCTCCTCCTCCTCCTCCTAACGCCGCGACATATCTATCAGAGAAACGTCACTTTCACTTTTTCGCCGCTGGCGGCGCAGGTATCGCCAGTTTCGATATCGCGCGCGTATTTCGAAATTAGGTCGATAGACTTATCGGTCAGGAGGAAGATTTCTATTTAGGCAAATAGGGTCCAATTTGTAAAAAATAAGTTATTTAAAAAAATTATTTTCATGAACCTTATATTTGTTCAAATTGAATGGAACGACTTTAGAACGATATTAACAATGTAATTTTTTAATATAAATTATTAAAACTGCTTATATATATAAAAAAAGAGGGGATAAAACGCGCTGTGATTGATTGAGACCGCGTGTGACGTCATTATTCAGTAATTTCAAATTTTTGCTATACGGTATTTTATGTATTTACGTATTTACCGATTGTTTTGTTGCAATGTGGCAAAAAAAATAACACAGGATTTGTTAAAGCACAGTCGGATAACTTACCCAAAGTAACAGTATTAATGGTTTCTGATTTTTTTGCTGAAAGTGATGTGTTTAATATCGCAGAAACTCGTGGTGTAAAAGCTAAGAAGTAAGTATATTTTTAAAAACTTGCAATAACAGGAAATAAATAGTAAAATTTATAGACAGATACAAGATACAGTATGAAACGATATATCAAAGTGTTATTAACGATATATCAAAGTAATTTGAGTATTATATACAACATATACATGACATAACCTTTAATACACTCTTGTCATCTTGTCGATGTACACTTTGGTAGAGCTGAAGGTGAAAACTACGGCGATCCAGCGGTTGGATATGTGGAATTGAGACGGGAAAAAAGCTTATGCCATATCAGAGGAAAGGTTTGTCCTGAGCACAGAGTGAACAATAAGGCGTATGCTGTATCGATGCTAGTCAACGAGAAAACTGAGAGGGTCGAATATATTAGGTGCGAAGACTGCGCAGCTTCAGAAGGTAATTATAATTAACGCAGTAAAGAAAACGTTAATTGTGTATATTAACTGTGCAATTCTATGTGATTTAAGGTAGTTGTAAGCATGCCATCGCTTTCCTTATGTGGGTTCACCGTCGAAGCGAAGAGCCTGAACCGACAGCGACGGTCTGCTATTGGAAGAAACCTCGATTGGCACAAGTTGGAGCTAATGTAAGAAGCATGAAAGCAAAAGATTTGCTACCATCAAAACAAACTCCAGTTCTTCCAAACAGTACTAGCTTCTTACAGACTGTATTGCAAGAAATGGAAAAAAGAAATTTTGACTGCCAACTGTCAAGGCATTTTGTCCGTGTAAAATCTTATAGAGATTTATCGATGCACTCATTAATGTTAAAATTTTATAATACCTCTACGTGTAAAGATGCCGATAGTTTTTTGAACTTTGCAAGCTCCGAAATAAATATAGAATCATGCAAAGAAGTTGCAAAGGATACCATTCATCAAAGTGAATCCACATTATGGAAGGAATTAAGATACGGGAGAATAACTGCATCTCGGATATACGAAGTATCGCATTGCAAGACACCACAAGGATCATTAGTTGAGCAAATAATTGGTGCATTCAAAATAAGAGATACTGATGCCATGGAACGAGGCAGACGCTTGGAACAGGAAGTAGTGAAGATATTGGAGAGAAGTCTTCAAATTACATTACACCGTAGTGGATTACTGTTAAATCCAAATTTTCCTGTCATCGGTGCTTCTCCTGATGCAGTAGCCGAAAACTTTGTTGTTGAAATAAAATGTCCGTTTAGTTTAAAATCTGAGGAGAGGTATATCACGAAAGACAATCAGATAGGCAATAAATATTTTGCTCAAATTCAGTTGCAGATGTTTATGCAAAACGTGAAAATAGGTTATTTTTGTATGGCAAAACATGATTTTGAAACTTCACAAAGCATTATGGTAATTTGTGTCAATTATGACGAACAATTCGTAATGGAAATGATAAATAATGCCATGACTTTTTGGAAACAAAATGTTTTTCCGTTGCTTCTCAATGGAGTAGCAAAGTAGAATGTAAGCGAAGGGTTATTATAAAAAATTAATAAACGTGCAAATATTTTCAATATTTATTGTGCTATAAGTGGTAACTGAATATTAATTAAACCTGCAGCCACAATAATTATATCATCTACGGTGTTTATTGTATCATGATGAATGGTAGAATGAGGCTTTAAAATATTAAATTCTCTTATTCTTCTAATAACTCTTTCTACATGAATTCTTAAGCTAGCGATACGCCGAGTCTCTATCACTTCCTCCTTCGTCGGTTTTGAATTACTCGAAACACTAGGCGGTCGAATTAAAATACATCCTTTTTTTTGTAATAGATGTTCAATGTTTTTGAAACCTCGATCAGCCATGACTGCACAGTTTTTTGGTAGCTCATTTAAATACTGGCTGAGTTCTACGATCGCAGCATCGGATGTCCTCCCACAAAAACCTTCTGATATAAAATTAATAGTTCCATCCGGTGACATTGATATTAAGTATTTTATTGTATTACATTTTTTGTATTCAGACCACGTAACACTTTGATTAATCGCACTGCTAGGCTTCTGAATTTCAATTTCTAAACAATCTATTATAGATTGTACATGACTGTACCGAGCACGAAATGGCAAAGGCAGATTCGATTTGATGGATTGTTTTGAAGGCCAAACTATTAATTGTTTTAAATAATGTGCTACAATAGGGAGAGTTCTTCTAAAAACAGCACTCGCGTTACTAGCACTAACTCCAAAATCATCTCCAATTCTTGCGAATGTATCGTTTAATTTAATTTTAGTGACCGTTAAGCAAATTTCCTCTATACTAATTCCCGTTTTTTTGCTTAAAAGCTGTATAAAAAAGAAGGCATTGTCCGGAATACCCAAGTACATTTTCGGTTTATTTTGAATGGTCGTCATTTTTATATTCCTCGCTAACCTCCTCTGCTCCAATATATTCTGCTTCACTGCCTCTTCGCTTGTTTCCTCAGATGGTAGATATTCATCATCGCAATCATCCAGTGTATCATTGAGAGTACTTGTCACATTCGTGTTGGCCGATGTTGACTCAGATGATGCAATTACATTCTCAGTTTTTTGCTGGCTTACGAGTTTTTTCGTCGAACATGAAGCATCTTGCATCACTGGCACGTTTTGTACATACTTGCTACGCATTGTCTTATGGTCACGCATTTTTACTTGAATACCAACATTCTTGCATTTTGGTGTTGCATCATTGCTCCAATCGATTTCAACAGCAGCCACCTGATGTTGAGTAGTTGAAAAATCATCTGTGGATGAATGATTAATATCTTATTTATACATAGTTTAACTCAATGAAAATTATATGCTCAATAATCATTTTAATATTACTTGAATTACCAATGTTGGTGTCAATATGCAACGACTCGATTGTAATAGGTTCTGTGGATTCACATTCCATGCTACTATCAATTACTGTTTCAGTTTGTAGGATTTCGTTTAAGGTTTCTATTTTCTGGCGCTTCAGAGCTACTGGACGCGTCGGTTTCACATGAGCACGTTGTCTATCAGGTTGACAGTTAAATATCCGAGGTAGTGCACCTTTCTTCAGTCGTACAGATGCATTTGGATCGAGTCGTACTCTCGTATAATTTTCTATATCTTCTTGCAACTATAACGGAATGTCACGATTACGTTTTGTTAAATATATCTATTCACAAAGTTTAACTTACATGGAAATGATCTTGACAGCAAAACAAGCTGGTGCTAAGCGATATCGATGAAGCATCATTCCGTCTTGCGATTTCGAACCATTTCTTCCTAATATCTCCTTTTGGCACCGATACAAAAATTTTTAAAGGCGTAGAAATGGTTTTACTCTTACACAAGGGAACAAAGCACCACTTGTAATTGCGTTTTTTTACTGGATCTTGTACGTAATCTGCATTTTCAGTCATTTTTGATGCTTTCAATACAAACTGTCTACTCGATCTAACCTGTTTACTGAATAATGACGTCACATCGACGACGCCATCAAGGCGCGCGAAAAATTGGGCGTTTAAATCAATCGCAATTTTCAAACTCATTAAAAAAATTATTTAACGATTTTTAATTACTTTTGTTATTGTAATAGTTGTTTTTACTATCAAAACTTTAATTTAAAATAAAAAACGAAAAATCGTGGAGGACCCTATTAGGTATATACTTATTATACTTATATAATATATATTGAGTCAATTGCTTCATGTTTATCTGGAGAGATTTCGTACCCTTACATCGTATTACCACCGCTGCCGGAAAAGAAGGTTCTCTACGCTTGGCAGAAAGTGCCGCTAGGGAATTTTTAAGTTGATTCTTATGAATCAAGCTTGAATTCGATGTCTAGGTATCCCAGGTTGCCGATGACGAGGTCCAGATAGTGCGCTCCGTAGTTTTCGGTGTCTACGTGTATTAATACCTTTAATTCGATGTCCACATGTCCCAGGTTGCCGATGACAAGATCCAGATAATGCGCTTCATAGTTTTCGGTGTCCAGGTGTAATAATACGTTGAATTCGATGTCTA
>NW_020212953.1:0-15871 GCF_003070985.1 Temnothorax curvispinosus
CGCTGACAATCTGTGCATTTACTTGCATACGGAATTGAAGTACCTGGTTGAGGCTGTGCAAAAAGTGAATCAAGACATTTCCAATATAGTAGCCTGGGCGACGGAAAATCGGTTATCTCTAAATCCAAGTAAGACCACGGCAATGATCATGGGCACAGTCCGCTATCTTAATGGTCTCCCATTAGATGATCTGCCTCATATCGTTGTGGACGACACCATAATACCGTATGTAGAGTCGGTATTATACCTGGGGGTTACCATCTCAAATACACTCTCTTGGAAAGAACAGGTATCAAAAACTGTTTCCAGAGTGAACGCCTCAGTACACCAGCTTAAGTTGTGCAAGCATCTTATGCCGCCTCTGTTACGTGCAAGGTTAGTTTGCACTTTGATCATGCCTCTTTTTGATTACTGTTGCGCAACTTTCACTGACATTACAAGAGAACACAATACGCGCTTGCAACGAGCCTTGAATACCTGTGTTAGATTTGTTTGTCAGGCTAAACGGGACGAACATATCACGCCTTATTTTGAGGAGCTTAAGTGGCTAAAGGTACACCAGAGACGACTATATTTTGTCGGTAACTTAACATACTCCATCCATCATTCTAAGAAACCCACATCATTGTACCAAGCTTTTACTTACAAGGGCGACAAGGCAGTGCGCGATACAAGATCTCACCCGAAGTCGTTGTCCCTACCTCAATGTAGGACGGAACTATTTAAAAAATCGTTTATTAATTTCGCGGCCGAACTATGGAATAGCTTACCACTAGACCTGCGTAATGCCTCCACGAAGGGGATTTTCAAGTGCGACTTATTTAAATATTTACTTAACACAGCCACAAATTCAGTAATAGCGATTCTTCTATTTTGTTATTTTTTCCTCTTTTTCTCTATTTTTTTTCTCTCGTTATAGATATACTTATTTTTTTTTTTATTGTTGTTACTTTTGTCATTTTGTATTCTATTTCTTTTGTATATGCGCTTGAGGGGAGAAATCCCGGAGCGCCTAATAAATAGCGATTCATCATCATCATCATCTCTCTCTCTCTCTCTCTCTCTCTCTCTCGGAATTCGAAGCTTCTACTCACAGTGGTATATAGGCCCCCCCACTGTGGATACTTGTCAGACATTTTCAACACTATAGCAGATTTGTCTGCTCTGTATAGGCACATAATCATTCTTGGTGACTTCAACGCAGATCTGGACTCTCAGTCTTTTGACGCGGAGCAAATTAGGACCCTTGTTAATTCGCTTCATCTTTCTTTAGTGCCGTATGCACCAACGCATCATACGCGCGCGTCCTCTACCCGACTTGATTTGTGCATAATCGATGACACTGAAAAATTAATCTCCTACGGCCAACATGACGTAAGTTTTCTCTTGGCTCATGATTTGATCTATGTTGAATATGACCTCAGAATTAAACGTGTCTATGATCGGTGCGTCTGGGTCAGGGATTTTCGATTTTTTTGATTCCGAGAGCTTCCTTGATGAGCTTGATTCTTGTAACTGGAGCATCCTATTCGAGGCTACTGATATAAATAGGAAAGTTGAGATACTTAATGAGTATGTTATTGGATGTTACAACAAGCATGCGCCCCTCCGTAGGATCAAACCTCGGCACCTGCCGGCACCATGGCTCTCGAATGACATTAAGTCTAAAATGGCCGAAAGAGACAAAGCAAGGAGAAGATGGAGGAGACAGAGAACAGACGCGAATTATGATAGGTTCAGACTTCTGAGAAATCTTACGCAAAACATGGTTTGTGAGGCTAAAAGTAAGTACTATATCATTGCATTTCAGGATCTCACAGATATGAACTCTATATGGAAGAGGTTAAAACATCTTGGCCTTATTAAATCGAACACCATGAACAGAGTGCTATTCTCAAACGAGGATTTAAATAAATATTTTTCGGGTTCTTCTACGAGGCTTGATGGAGAAGAGGAGGATAAGGAAGTCTATGATCTGGGCGAGGAGGTGTATAGTGATGCAAAATTTTATTGGAGTCACGTTGAGCCACAGCAAGTTGTCAATGCGCTACGAAGGATAAAATCTAACGCTACTGGAGAAGATGGATTGTCGGCTACATTAATTGTCACAGCTTTGCCCAGCATTCTTTCAGCAGTAATGCATATCTTCAATTACAGTTTCACAGCCGGGGTTTATCCTGACTTGTGAAAGATGGTCTTAATATGCCCTATTCCGAAGGTTAAATGTCCCTCGGAACTGCGAGATTATAGACCTATCTCAATTTTGTGTGCGATCTCAAAGGCTATGGAGCGTATCGCTGCGGACCAAATCAAAGAGTATCTCGGGAGATCTGACATTCAGGATCCGTATCAGTCTGCGTACAGGAAGGGCCACTCCACTCAGACAGCATTAGTGAGGTTTCTTGACGATGTGAGACAAGCGGCGGATTCAAGAATGATTACCGTTGCTGTTTTCTTCGACTTTACCAAGGCTTTTGATAATGTCTGCCACAGAATCTTAATAGAGAAATTAAGAAATGCAGGTTTTTCTTGCTCTGCTCTTCGCTGGATCTGCGCTTATTTGGATGATAGGAAACAGGCAGTCCGCGATCCTGTTTCTCGTGGCAAATCAACTAGGAGAACGATCTCTGCGGGAGTTCCTCAGGGTTCGGTACTGGGACCACTGTTATTCGTTCTTTATCTACTGGGTTTTGGATCGATCCTGAGGTTCTGTAAATACAATTTCTATGCCGATGACCTTTTGATCTACTTGGATGTGGAGCCTAGATATCTGCATGACGCGATACAACGTATAAACCAGGACATTTCAAGTACAGTTGACTGGGCAACTGTCAACAAATTGACCTTAAATCCAAAGAAGACAACTGCCATGATTATGGGGACAGCGAGATATGTGAACAAAATTCATAAACACAATTTGCCAAGAATTTTTGTAGATGGAAATGCAATTCAGTATAGCGAATCTGTGGTATGTTTGGGTCTCATGATCTCTAGTACTCTCTCATGGGAAAAGCAAGTCACCAGAACGACCTCTAGGGTAAATGCATCGTTGTACCACCTGAAATTGTGCAAGCACCTGCTTCCGCTTGCTCTTCGGGTACGGTTAATAACCGCCCTGATTTTGCCTCACTTTGACTACTGCTGCGCTGTCCTCACTGATATAACAGGTGAGCAAAACTTGCGGCTGCAGAAAGCATTTAATGCCTGCGTACGTTTTATATTTCAAGCTGGCTGGGACGAACATATCACTCCATACTTTGAAAGGCTTCATTGGCTGAAGATAAGCTCAAGACGGAATTATTTTATTGGCAACCTAACTTTCTCCATCTTGCACTCTAAGATTCCATGTGTCCTATATAATAAATTTGAATATAGATGCAACATGACTCAGCGTGATACTCGAGCTCTGGGTGACGTTCTCACTTTGCCTCTGTGTCGTACGGAGTTTTATAGACGGTCGTTTAGCTATAGAGCGGCTAAACTTTGGAACGGTTTTCCGCCTGATCTGCGTAATTCAGAGTCGTTAATTATTTTTAAGCACAAATTATATAATTACTTATTAAGCAATGACTCTAGTCTTTAAATCATTAATGCTTGCGAACGCGCGTGTAATAGCACGCACACACATGTAATTTAGTTTTTAGTCATGTATTTTATTGTATGTTATGGCTTTTGCGCTTAAGAGGATTTATCCTGGAGCGCATAATAAATATAGCGATCTCTCTCTCTCTCTCTCTCTCTCTCTCTCTCTCTCTCTCTCTCTCTCTCTTTTCCCCTTTCCCTCCCTTCCCCCTCCCCTCTCCCTCTCCTTCTCTCTCTCCCTCTCCCTCTCCCTCACCCTCTCCCTCTCTCTCTCCCTCTCCCTTACCCTCTCCCTCTCTTTCTCTCGTGTGTGTGTGAGTATTATCATTTATCTGTATTCTTCGCTCCTGCTTTAATCGAATACTACTGCTGGTGTAAGATGCCTCCGTGCCATTTTGTTGCAGGTTTTAGCGAGTTTTTTGTTGCTTGTCATCTGTAATATTCACTCAAAAGGTACTTGTTTGCCCACATTTCTGAGCATGTCGGTGACAAGTTTTATTGCTTAATTTAACCTCACTCTCGGAGTTGTCCTGTGAACGACGTCAGCCTCTGCTGCGCATGCGCCTGAAATCGTTGCCAATCTTCTTTATCTGCGTGCTATTTGAGCATGTGCTACCTAAATGAATGCTGATTGGCTGCTTGGATCTGTTCTTCTGCACCTTATTTCTGGTCTGGTGACATGCATGCTGCCACCTGAGTGACACCGGTGTGATGAGCCGCTGAGATCGCGGTGACTTTTGATTGACTGTGTAACGTAACGCTGTGCTCGCGCGTGCACCAAGTGCAGGAAGCCGATTGCGACCATTTCCATCGAGTGTGAATGTAAAAATCTGTTCCATCCTGATTGTATCAAGCCGTACTCCGTGATCAAGTACGCGGACCACTGCTATAAAGCTCTGGTAACGTCTTTGGCCAATCCGCCTACGCCGCCGATTGAAAACAGTATGCAATCGTTTGACTTCACGGATATGGCTTCTCCTTCAAATGCACAACCGCAGTCCACAGATGCACTCCTAAGGTCGATTCTGTTTAAAATTGAGGAATCAGACAGAAAATTGGCTGTCAGACTGGAAGAATCCGACAAAAAATTTGCTGCCAGATTGGAGGAATCCAACAAAATATTTGCCGCCAGTTTGGAGGAATCCAACAAAATATTTGCTGCCAGATTAGACGAATTGGACAGGAAGTTCACTGCCGGATTCGGAAATTCGGTTGAGAAGCTGACGGCTTTCATTGATCGTCAGGAGGCTGTTAACGTGGATTTTGCGCGCAGTTTGAGCCAGATTTCTGACGTTCTGGGTACAGTCGAGTGTCATGGCGAGAGGATTTCGGCGTTGGAGGCTCGGAGTGCGCAGCCGTCGAGCTCTCGTCGCGCTGTCGATGAGTCATTTGCTGCGTCGGCGGTCTCCAGAACGTCGAGCATTATCGTCTCGGGTATTCCAAGCGAGTTCACCGATTCATCCTGCGAAATAGCCAAGTGCGTTTTTGTGGCGCTGGGCATTCCTCAAATGATCTCCGACGTTCTGGAGACCCGCGACGGGGCAAGGCGCACCGTGTCGGTCGCGGTTGGCGAGTCGTCTGGCGGTGTTCCGGCTGCTGATGATGGAACCGTGGCGGCCGGTCGCAAAAGGTCGATCATTGTGGCGCTCATGTCAATTGAGATTCGGGATCATGTTCTCAGAGCGACGCGTGGTAAGCGGCAACCGGCGATAAATGACGTTTTTGCGAGGAATATCCCGAATAATGTTTACGTGAACGAGCTACTTCCGACTGACACTTATAATCTGTTGCGTCGAACAAGAGTTAAGGCTAGGCAGTCTTCCTACAGGCATGTATGGAGCAGGGACGGTCGGATTTTTGTCCATAGAGAACAGGGGCAGCCTCCTATAATAATTAATTCTGATGCTGATTTAGACAAACTTCAATGACCTGTGGCTGTCGCCGGTCGGGTTCCTGCTGCTTCACATGGTTGTCTCAAGATTGCTCATGTAAACGCCAGCTCCCTCCCTGCTCATCTCGAGTCGTTTCAAGCCCTTTTAGCATCTAAATTTTTTCACATTGTCTCTATTTCCGAGACTTGGCTTCATTCTCATATTTCTGATGATCTGATGCAAATTGCCGGGTATTATTTTCTACGTGCCGACAGAGAGGGCAGGGAGGGTGGTGGAGTGGCCTGCTGTATACACGAGTCGCTCAAGGCGCGTGTTCTCGCAGCATCGCCTTCTGCATTCTCGAATTCACCTGAGTATCTCATTCTCGATGTTCGTGATGGCACACGCGAGCCTCTTTTATTCACCTCAATGTACCGTCGACCGAAGGGGCGAAATTTCAGCGATTATGTCAGCACACTCACTGAAGTCTCGCATAACTATAAAAACATTATAATCACCGATGACTTAAACTGCAATCTCCTCACCTCTTCATATGAATCTAATCACTTGAGAGACGTGGTTTCGCAATTGTCGCTCAACATCGTTGAGTCAAAGTCGACCTTTCATACCGGCTCCTCTGATTCTTGGCTTGACGTCTTCATAGTCGATAGCCCGGATAAAGTGTTATCATTTCATAAGTCCGAAGCTCCCTTTATTAATGGTCATGATTTAATCGAGTTAACATATTCGTTTGAGGTTCCCTCGTTCGGGAGCCGGACTTTAGTGAGGCGCTGTTACAAGAACTTTGAAAAACAGGATTTTATCGAAACGCTCACTACGAAGCTATCTACGTCTTTTCCACACGACTTCGCCCAGATAAAACCTAGCGAACTTGATGTTGACAATATTTTGAACACCGTTACCAGCGATTTCACTGCCGCCTTAGACATGTACGCTCCAATTCATACTTTCCGAGTAACTCGTCCCTCAGCGCCTTGGCTTTCGGATGCTCTCACTGGCATGATCCGTCACCGAAATCGGCTTTATAACATTGCGCGCAGATCAGGAAATATACTCGATTTCCATATCTATAGGCTCTATAAAAACAATCTCACCATCGACTTAAAGAGAGCGAGGGAGCGGTTCTTCGAGGAGAGATTAAGATCGGTTTCTGATCCGTCAAGGATGTGGCGCGAGCTTTCTAATCTGGGCCTCATACGATCGCCTCTCTCTACTCTACTTAGCTTTTTTTCGCGCGACGAACTTAACACCTACTATGGGTGCGGCCCAGTTGCTACTTTTAAATGCTACCAATGCTTTCGCTTCCAACGCTATCATAAAACGGTCCACTAGCGCTACCAATGCTACTAACGCTACGCAAGTGGACCAGATCACAGATCATCTTGTTCCATTATCCACGGTGAATTTGATTTAAAAAGATGGATTTACCGGTAATGTTAATAAATATTTGGGACATTTACTATAATATTCCATCATATGTATACGAAGATGACGAAGAATTTATGCTTGCATTTATAAACTCGCAAGCTTTAAAACGTAAATCTCGATACAACATACCGAGAATAGAAGGTTACGTAGAACGTATTGTACCGTTACTTAGTGCAATGGAATTCAAGAGTCATTTCAGGTAAAGTCTTCATTTCCTTTTATTTCTCATGTACAATAATAATAATAATCATCATTATGCAAGAATCATTTCTCATTATTTCATTATCACCATCTACTTTTTAGAATGCTGCCACAAACGTTCGAATTTATCTTGGAAGAGATTGCAGAGCAACTACAAAGGACTACAAGTGGGAATGAAATGATATCTCCAAAAAAACAATTTTTAATTGCTTTGTGGCGTATGGCAACGCCAGATTCATATAGGTATAAACTACTCTACACTTATATTACTAATATTTATTTTAATACATTATCGTCATTTTTTAAACTTGAATCATTATTTCAGATCAATACACTCCAGATTTGGAGTGGGAAAAGCCACAGCCATTAGAGCAGTACGTCGAGTTACTCGTACGTTATGTTGTCTTGCATCGAGATTCATACAATGGCCGTCAGAAGGGAGGATTGAAAGAATTATGCAGGGTTTCTCCGAAATTGGTGCTTTTCCAAGAACTATTGGAGCAATTGATGGCACACATATCAATATACCAGCTCCAAAAGAAAATCCTGAGGCTTATGTAAATAGGAAAGGCCATCACTCTATTCAAGCCCAAGTTAATATTTTTTATTTTCATTGTTATTACTTGTAAAGAATTGAGTGCCTCTGAGCATAGACTTTTGTGCAAGCGCATAAACATATACATGAGAAAATGGATTGGTCTATTTTCTTATGCATTTGCTAATAGACCTTTATGCATATGCTTATGCGCTTATATCTATACAGATATACTTTAACTATTTTTTGATTGCAGGTAGTTTGTGATCATACGCGTCTCTTCACACACGTATATGTTGGAAATGTTGGATCCGTACATGACGCACGTGTTTTTCGATTATCAGGATTGCAAAATTACATCGCAGACCCAGCTAAATTTCCTAATGACAGCCATCTAATTGGAGATGCTGCTTACCCTCTTTTAACTTAATTGATGGTGCCATATACAGACAACGGTCATCTCACGCAACGTGAAAAAAATTATAATTTCTGTCTGTCTTCTTCTCGCATGGTTGTGGAAAGAGCTATTGGTTTGCTCAAGGGACGCTGGAAAAGCATTCTTCATTATTTGGCAATGGAATCTGTCAAACAAATTCCTTATTATTTTCTAGCATGTTGTGTACTGCACAACATATGTTTGATCAGAAATGACGACCTGGAGGCATTGCTAGTGATTAATGAAGAAGCAGCATATCCTCTACAAGAAGTAGAAGGTCGAGTACATAACAGAGCTGAAGTCAAAGCAAAGAGGAATCTAATATGTGCAAGACTTCGTTTAAGAGAAATATAGATGATCTATATTTTTTGTTTGTGATAAATGATTATAATGTAAAAGAAATTACATAATATTAATGAAATAAAATCACATTTTTTAATTATCAAAAACTAATTTTATTTTTAAATGCATTTTACATTAACTTGAAATATAATATTAATATGTACTAACTATTCACTCTGATATCACAATACTTTGTATAATAAACTTTTAGTGTAGAATACTACTAAATTAGGTGATACCTTTATACGCAATTTATGTTATAAAATTGAATTTTTTTTTATTATAAATTATATTTCTTGTGATGTAACAAAATAAAAATAATCACGAAATAATTCCACTGGTTGCGATATATTATTGTTAATGTAATTACTATTAACCCTTTGCGGATGAATGCCGACAAATAAGAAGTATAAGGCTGAGATTTCATATATCCGACAATAATATTGTTGTATATAGGCGATAGGCTGTAAGATAGAAAATTTCTCGAGTCTTTATAAATTTTCTATTCTGCAGCCAATCGCCTATGTCCGACAATGTCGTTGTCGGATGTATGTAATCTTAGTCTAATACAGTTTATTTGGTGGCATTCTTCCACAAAGGATAAATAAAAACAAAAAATACAATATTAAAATTACATCTAAACAAATCACAGAATCGCATCACAATAAATTACATCACAGAAAAGTAAAACGTATCAGTAAGTTTTTCATTGCTTATCTTTGTTAGCAATTTTTTCTAAAAGACCTAATAATCGGTCTTGTCTTATCAAAGTATCTTCGTGCATTTTCCTTCTTTCTTCTTTATTTTCCTGCACAATTGTAATAAGTTTTTCTAATGCAGTCTCTTCATTTACTTTTTGACCTAAATAAAAAAGAAAACAAAAATTGTCATATTATAAACAATTAAATTTGTGAAATCTTTTAATTTTGACTATAAATGATTCTCACGCTTTCGAGGTTTTTCAGAAATACAAGGAGATGATCTTGGACCTGGAGAGCTGTTGCTGTTGCTGGACGAAGGACCAGGAGACGGCAGTATACTATCAGAAGTATCCAAAGTTAGAACTGACTTGACCCATGGTTTGTGCCCAAACATTTCATCCATAAGCTGCGAAATACCAGCTCATAATCCTATTCACACACACTTTATTCTAAATTTTACAATAAATAAATAGTAAAGTTATTTTACCTCGAAGTACGACCAAGTACATCTATTGTTACCACTTTTATTGTTATGATCTTTGATATTTTTGTATGTCTTTCGTAAACCGTTAAATTTGCTTTTACATTGCAATCCTGTAATATTGTAGGATTGTTCCTGCAATTTTTGAGAAATTATTTCCCAAAACTTTTTTACAGATACTTTCCCTGTATTCAATAGGTATTCATGCTGCTTATATTCTGCCAATAACAATCTAACAGCTTCGTCAATCCATCTAAATCCATCTAAAAGTAAATGTTACATTGTATAAAATTTCATTCATCAAAACTTAACGTGACATATATACGGAAACATAAAGTACTTACCATTAGAGGCTTCACCGACATTGGCCGTTTCTTCTTCCATGCTATTATTATTATTCTCTTCTGCTTTTGCTTTTTCAAACAATTGCGTGGTATATGTTAAATCTGAAAAAATAAAAAAAATACCAACAATTTGCAAACAAATAACCTATAAATATATTCCAAATTAGAAAGATACTAATAATATGATACCAATAATACCCAATAAGATACTAATAATACCCAATATATATTCATAATTTAATATTTACCTGTTGAAGCACGAGCAAATTCATTTTCAGTGAGGTTAAACACATATGTGACACCTGTTCCCTCATCAATAAGCTGTAATTCCGGCATTTTTAATAAATTTTTACACCTATCACGGCCACACTTTTAATATTTCCCGCTAATGTCCGAAATGCTTCCGATAACCTACTTCTTGAGGTGAGGCGTTTGTAGCACGGTGGAAGCGAAAACAGTGACGTCATTGATGACGTGTAAGATTTGCCGAGAGCGCTCTGAAGCGCCATGTGGACCATCCATAGCGCTGCTACGAATGCTCTGTAGCGTTTGAAGCAACAACTGGACCGCACCCTATGCCTCTCTCTCGAATTGCTATTTCCCTTGTTCGCAGTCACAATTTTCTGACTTGATACTATCAATTGTGCCCGAAGAGCCGCTATTCACGTTTTCACAAATAACGTTTGATGGTCTGCGTTCAACAATGAATTCATCATCTACTTCCTTCGCCTCGGGTTACGATCAGTTGCCACTTGCCACTCTCCATCATTGCCTTGGCCTTGCCTCATATAGTAAATCTTGTAATATCACTCTCCAATAGTTGCATCAATCTTGGATATTTTCCTTCGCTCTGGAAGCGCGCTATAGTTCACCCACTTTCCAAAATCAAGTCACCATCCTCTCCTTCCGACACGAGACCTATTGCTAATTTGTGCGAACTTTCCAAGTTGTTTGAGAAAATTTTGCATAGACAAATAGTGGACTTTATCAACACCAATCATATTCTTGATGATCGACAGTCAGGCTTCTGTAAGGGTTACTCCACCCAGTCTGCCCTTTTAAGAATATTCCATGACATTAAGAGCGGCCTTCACGTGGGCGAGGTTCTAATTCTGGTCCTTTTTGACTTTAGCAAGGATTTCGATACGGTCTCGCATCTTTTATTGCTGACCAAACTCAGGAAACTGGGGTTATCCGATCTAGCCCTGAAATTGATCTTCTCTTACCTCACGGGTCGCTCTCAAGCGGTTGTCGATCTCGAGGGTAGTTTCTCAGATTGTCTACCTGTCACTTCTGGTGTTCCGCAAGGATTCGTTTTGGGTCCTCTCCTTTTCTTCCTCTTTATTAACGATATTAGCGCTTTTCTTAGATTTACTGAGCATATGATATTTTCCGACGATACACAAATTTATCGCAGGTGTCTCGTCAGTCAATTGAATGCTGCCTTGCAGCTTGTGGCACATGATGTGGGTGTCATATTCGAATTTGCCGCATCTAATGGGTTGTCTCTCAATCTTGGTAAATCCAAGGTTTTAATACTCGGCAGCAGGCGGTATGTTCGACAGATAAATCTTAAAGACTTACCCCTTATTTCCGTTAATGGCACCTCCATTCCGTTCGTTGCCGAGACACGTAACTTGGGTGTTATCATGAACTCCGACCTATCTTGGGATAGCCACGTCTCTCACATTTCTAAGAGGGTACATTTTACGCTGCACAAGCTAAAATTTTATAAAAACTCCCTATCACTTGAGCTTTGTGTAAAACTGGTGACCGCTTTGATTTGGCTTCTGCTGGACTACTGTTCACTCATGTACAATGATGTCACCGATGAGCTCAACACCAAACTTCAACGACTTATTAATTGTACAATTCGGTTTATTTATAATCTTAGACGTGACGAACACATCACGCCTTATCGACACCGATTAGGGTGGTTGTCTGTAAAAAATAGACGCCTTTACTTTCTCGGCATCAAAATGTTCAAGATATTCCATGGCATGTCTCCTAGTTATGTCTCTGAAATTTTTACTAAACCAGATCCCTCAATTGTCGCGGCTAGTACAACCGCATACTTTTCACCTTCCTAATCATAGAACTGAGACCTACCACAGGTCTTTCCATCTCGCGGGAAGTTATTTTTGGGACTCGCTTCCTACTGATGTAGTGTCGTCATCGTCCGTCGCCGATTTTAAGAGCAAGCTCCACAACCATCTCTCCTCGCTCGAGCTGAGTTTGGTTCAAGGTTCTACAGTGTGCCCTCCTGCTCAATCATAGTTTGTTAAATGGTGCCATGTCATTGCATATATTTAGTTATTGACTTTGCTAGGCTTATTCTAGTCTTAAGTGGTAGGTCTTAGTTCTTTTGCTTAAATTTTCGCGATTATTTTTTAGTTTGCGTACATACCTAGTCGCTGACCTTGCAAAGTTTAAACAAGTTTAAATCAATTATGTGTTTTTCTGTTATAATTTTTGCGAATTGTTTCCTGATTGCGATCTCACTAACTGGTTGTATGCATTGCTTTTTTGCGGCATCTTTTGCGTAGGACGAGTAGCATGTTCTAATATTCTCTTTCTATATATCTCCCTCGTCTTTTGCTGGGGATGCATCACCGGCTCTTCATCATCATTACCATTGCGCTGCGCCCTAGTTCTTAGTTCATATGCACTTTTTAGTTTTTTTTAGTACTTGCTTCTTATCATATTCTATTTTCATTGTACATATTATTATTTAAGTTGAGCAAATTCGTAGTTCACGGCGTATATTATTCAATTCGGCTACATGTTATTACGTTAAAGTTATACTTTACATTCTATTAATTGTTTTATGCTGGATTATTGTTGCTTGCCTTACGAGAGAGAGTAGGAACATGCTTGCGGTCGCTGCCATATGCATTTCACCTGCTTGCTAACCAAGGTTTTTATTTACTGCTAATTGCACATCGGTAGCGATTACACTGCGTCTCGCATCTGTTTCTAGCTTTTAATTATTGTTCTTCATATCTTTGTTTATATATTTGTTTTTGTCTCGTTTATACATTTATACATTTGTTAATTCACAAATAGCCTAAAGTCTTGACTATGGCTTAAATAAAATCAATAAAATCAAATCAAATCAAATCTCTCTTTACTGCCCTCGCTTTGTCATGCAAAGTTCCCAACAGACTTCCAACCTTGTCTCCATTCCGTCGCCGAGCACGCCATCTACTCCGCCTTTCTCCATGCAGCGTGCCAACTCGCCCGCTCACCGCTTCCTTAACGCTCCTGGCACCTCTCCGTTTCTATCATGCCGAATCGCCTTCATCCCTCCTTTCACATCTCTCTCTGCCCTCTTCCTTCTTTGCTCCATTATAACCTTGTTTTCTCGGTGTCTCCCGTTTCTCCGCTTCCATTCCTTATCATCTTTTGTCACCTCCCAGAACTTTCCGCCTCTCCTCTATGTCCTCAGTTTCCTTTTCTACGCAGTTGCGTACCAATCACGCCATCAGGCGGAAAGGAAAGAGCGCGGACTGTGAAGAGTGTCCGCAAGCGTAATGGTCGTGCGAGGAATGTGCGAGAAAGTTTTTGTACAAGCGACATATCAAAAGGTAAAGATAAATCTAGTGACGAGCCCCCACGTAAAAGATCTATTCGAAACGCGTCAAGTAGAACATTATTAAATTTCTTCGAACTGGATTTCGGCAACGCGAGTACACGACCCTGGCGGAAAAAAAACTACGAGAAAGTATGTCATTCCGACAACAAATTATAACTGTCTACAATAAAGTATCCGACAACTCACTCATATTTTAACAAGTTCTAGTTTTTTTGTAGAAAATTTATACAACTATCTAAAATGAGCTACAACCTTATACGAGAAAAAAAATAGTTAGTTGCAGTTTCTCATTTAAATTATAAGTATATCTATGCTAGTTTCTACGACATAGTTCGGACATAAATGGGAAACAAAAAGATGGACGGAGTCATTTATTGTAACTTTTTATAGATAAGTTTCTAAAAAAAATACGACTTTTAACAATTGTTTTTGATTTTGAAAAAAAAATGGAAACAAGTAAGGCAAGATATTTGTAAATTTTTATAGAAGCTACAACTTTGTACAACTTACAGCAACATTTTAAAACTTTATTGAACTTACAAGAGCTAATCAGAGGACGCAGTTTTTCATAACTCCTTATAAATACTACAAGATTGTACCAGAAATTATGAATTTTTACAATTACTAGCCTCCACCAAAAATTTACTACTTGGAGGCATTCACAGTTGTAGACAGATATATAGATATACTTTATTTCACTCCCCTTCCGGGGTTGAAAAGGCGTTTTTTCAGGAAAACGTTCCCAAAAACTTCTACAATCTTTTTATCACCTCCTCTTATCCACACGCATGGCGTATTATAGGGACGTACCCAACCCTTTACAATCTTATAATCTCATCCTAACAAAAACCTGGCCATTGGGCGACCTCACATACTATTTCCTTTCCCCCCTCCCTCTTCTTATCCCTCGGCCATCCTCTTCGACTTCCGTCCTTTTATTCCTTCTGCCTTTTACTTCGCTTTCCGCCCTTCTTCGGATCCGAATTTTTTCCTCTGCTCCTCCTTATTCCGCCCTCTCTTCCTTTCTCTTTCCGTCTTTCCGTTTCACCGCATCTCATTTTCCTCTTCTTCTCGCCTGCGTCCTAATACAGAAAAACATAGCAAACATAACAACATAGCAACCATGACACATATGACCATATCCCTCAGACCATCTTCTCCGGCTTCCATCCTTTCTTTCACTCTGGTTTTTTCTTTTTCGTGTCCCTTTTCCTGTGCCTGCTCCTCATTTAATATGTCATTTATGCTTGGATTTCCTCTTCTTCTTTGTCTGTTTACTTCTGCTTTTTGCTTTTTCTACTTCTTTTTCTGTTTTCTTCATCGCTGCTGTCCTTCGCTGTTTTTCCTTCTTTCCTCAAATCTGCATTCCTTCCTCGGCTCTTCCTTTTCCTATCCTCTCTTCTTTTCTATCTCTATCCAGTCCTTCCACTGCTTCTTCACTTTCCTCTCCTCCGTGCCTGCATTTCTTTTATGTCATTTATGCTTGGAACCTTCAAATCCTTCTCCATCTGCCTCCCTTCTCATCCCATTTTACTTCCTTTCCGTCCATCCATAGCCTCCTGTTAGTTAGGACCCCTGACCTTCCTTTCTTCTCTTGCTTTAACTACCAACCTGTGCCTATACGCTCTCTCCTCCGTCGTAAGCTCCTCGTCGACTCCTACTTCCCATCTTCTTCATATCTCCTCACTCCTTCCAATTATGTTTTCCTTGTCGTCTTCCTCTTCAAGCTCCGTAAATAATACATCCTTCTTGTCCGCACCTGTCACCTCCACGATCCTTCTTATCGGAATTATCTTTCCCATCACTCTTTCCATGGTTGTTTCCACCAGCTCCCTTCTTTCCCTTGGTCCTTCTCCTGTTACTCTCCTCCATATGAGGCTCCTTTTCCTCTTTTCGGCTTTCTCTCTTTCGTCTTTTCGCTCCGCCTCTCTCCCTTTTCTTTCTCTTCTTCTTCCTCTTCTTACTTTCTCCTCTCTGTCTTCCACCATTCGCCACAATCTGCTCCTCTCTGCATCGTGTTCCTTCTCCCCAACTCTTTCCTCCATCCCTTTTTTGTCTTTCCTGACCTCTCTTTTTCCTCCGCTACCTCTGTCCCCCTTCTCCCTCATCACACTTCTCTCTGTCTCGCTCCCAACCCATCCCTTTCCTTTCCTCACCTTTTCTCCTCCTTGTCTGATCGCCGTTCTTTTCATCTTCTCATTGCAGTTCCTCCTCCTCTCACTTGTCCCCTCCCCCTCATTTGCCACTTCCTCTCACCAATCTCTACTCCACCCTTTTTCACTCCATCCTTCTTCACTGCTCTCTCTTCTCTCCACTTCTGACATCTTCTTCATC